>NC_092375.1:69951935-70253306 GCF_030028105.1 Mobula birostris | reverse complement strand
ATGAACCTGCAATCTGCTGAGGGTTAGAGCAACAGCTTTCTGGTCTGGCGACCAAGTAAAATACAAGAGGTCCAAGTACGACCTCCAGGAAGCCATCTAACATGCGAAGTGGGAATTCCGAATCAAACTTGAATCACTGAAGGATACTCTACAGCTGTGGCAGGGCTTAAATGCTATCACCTTCTTCAAAGTGAAATCAAGTGACATAGGTGACCACAAGGTTTCACTCCCAGATGAGCTCAATGCCGTTTGTGCTTCTTTGACGGGCAAAATATGGAGGCACCTTCATGAACTCCCAAACCATGACAGCCCTGTGATTTCAGTCTCTGAGGCCGATGTGACAACATCCTGCAGGAAGGTGAACCCACAGAAAGCCTCCATTCCAGAAGGGGTAGCTGCCTATGTACTAAAGACTTGTGCTGCTAAACTGGCTGGAGTTTTCACTGACTTCTGTAACATCTCACTTCAGCAGGCTGAGTTACCCATCCACTTCAGGCAGGCTTCAATTTTACCAGTGCCTAAAAAGAATGTGGTAACCTGCCTCAATGACTTTTGTCCAGGAGCGCTTCCATCCATTGTGATGAAGTGTTTTGAGAGGTTCTGATGAAAAATATCAACTCCTGCCCAAGGAGTGACATGGATCCACTCCAATTTGCCTATCTTCACAACAGGAATAACAGCAGATGCCAATTCATTAGCTCTTCACTCAACCCAGGAACATTTAGACAGTGACTTCACTACAGCTTGGTGTTCAATACTATCATCCCCTCAAAGCTATTCAATAAGCTCCAAGTCCTAGGCTCAATACTTCCTTGTGCAATTGGATCCTCTATGTCCTCACTGGCAGACCCCAGTCAGTTTGGATTGGTAACAACATCTCCTCCACATTCACCATCAGCACAGGTGTACTACAGGGCTGTGTGCTTAGCCCCCCGCTCTACTTGCTGTATTCCTTCAACTGTGAGACTTAGCACAGCTCCAATACCATGTACCGTTTCAGTTTGCGTACAACACCACAGTCGTTGGCCAAATCAAAGATGATGATGAATCAGCATATAGGAGGGAGATTGAAAATCTGGCTGAGTGGTGCCACAACAACAACCTCTCACTCAATGTAAGCAAGACCGAGGAACTGATTATTGACTTCAGGAGGAGGAAATCAGACGGCACCTCTATTTTCTTGGAAGTTTGCATCGAAAACTTTGACAAACTTCATTAGATGTGCAGCAGAGAGTATCTTGACTGGTTGTATAATGGCCTAGTATGGAACACCAATGCCTTTGAATTGAAAAGCCTACAAAATGTAGAGTATACAGCTCATTCTATCACGGGTAAAACCCTCCCCACCATTACTTGGAGTGCTGTCACAGGAAAGCAGCAACCCTCATCAAAGTCCCCCACCAGGAAGGAGGTACAGGAGCCTTAGCACCCTTAATACCTAGTTCAGGAACAGTGATTACCCCTCAACCATCAGGCTCTTGAACCAGAGGAGATAACTTCACTCAATGTCACTCACTCCATCACCTGAACTGTTCCCACAACCTATGGACTCATTTTCAAGGACTCTTCATCTCATGTTCTCAATATTTATTGCTTATTTATTATTATTATTTTGTTCTTTGCATTTACTGTGTATACCCACAATAAAATGAACATCAGTGTTATATATGGTGACATATATGTACTTTGATAATAAATTTACTTTGAACATTCAATTTTGAGAGTAGCAAGGATGACTTTAATATTCATCATTGAGTGTGACCGGGTCATATCAGCTCATATGGTTGAGTGTTTAAATATAAAGCTATCAGTCTGTATCTTGGCAGGTGGTGACAAGGAAAACAATCTCCTTAACAATGTAGCTATTACAGGTGTTCATTGATGTGATAGTACTAGCAGGAATAACCTGCTCTGTGTTTATGGAGGAGAGAGAGAGAGAGAGAGTTCTGTAGTTACAATGACCTCATAATGATTCTTTTCCGTTATGTGTAATTTTTCTAATTCCTGCTCCCTAAGTGAGTGTTAATTATTGTGGTCTCTGAATCACATTCATGCAAAGTGAATCTGTAGGTTGCGAACAGTTATGTGTTGGGGTGAGTAAAGTTGTCCCCTCTGGTTCAAGAGGAGATTACATTCATGGATATGCAGACGTTAGTCAATTGGATGTCTCCTGTTCTACAATTTACTCTAAAATGTAGCTTCAGGAAGACCGTTGTTCTGAGCTGCATTTTAAAGTCAATCTACAATCCATATTCAGATCTGAAGGCTGGGTGCTAGTGAAATTAATATTTACTATATTGCTTCTCCAAAATATGCCCTAGCAGAGACCTGGGCTCGCTATCACTCCTTCCACTGTGTTGTACAACTAGCTCAGTGCTAAATGACACAGATTCAGACCAGAAGTAACAATCCAAATTTGGGCGTCCATAGAGTGATGTGGGATCATTAGCAACAGAAATACAGAACGCTCTATCATAATTCATACTGGAGAAATACACCAGGGGGTTTTGTGTTTGCTAAGCACCATAAGCAGAAGGTAATAGGCATGACT
Organism: Mobula birostris; assembly: GCF_030028105.1. Taxonomy (NCBI): domain Eukaryota; kingdom Metazoa; phylum Chordata; class Chondrichthyes; order Myliobatiformes; family Myliobatidae; genus Mobula; species Mobula birostris. The sequence goes on along the minus strand of NC_092375.1, from coordinate 70,250,755 downwards.
AAGTGATTCCAATAGATCAGATCAAAGTTCTGTATTATATAATTGTGAATGGTGAGGAGAGAAAGTGACAATTCCAAGCCAGTCGCATGCCATTTTCATTTTTTTTTCCAACATGTCTGCCTTCAGCCTTCTCAATTGCTACAGAGAGGACAAATGTAAATTGGAAGAACAGCATTTCATATTCAGTTTGAAATTTTTTGAATTTCAGATAAACCCCATCCTTGGCACCCTCTCTCCTTACATCTGTCTATCTAGATCTTTTCTTCCTTTGTTTATCCCTTCCATCCCCTTCCTATCTGATTCCAGCTATCATTTACCCATCTCTATCCCACCCTACTATACATCACTATATACCAGCAATGATTCCCGTTCTTTTACAGTTTTGATATAGTGTCTTGACCCAAAATGTCTACTTGGACCCTTTACCTGTTACATGAGTGTTCTGTTCATGTTCTATATTCACGTATCTGTAATCTCTTTTGTCTGCGTGAAAATTCCCATCCTCAATCATATTACATTCCTAAATGAAGTATTAATAAATTTGAAACCATCTTCAATGAGATAAGGTATTCTGTAGCAAATGGCTCAGGTCCCAAGTCCTGGAAGTCTTTTTGCCATCAACAAGGTACAAGGTAAGATGTAATATTCCTACTGGAAATAATGTAATAATCCAGCTGTAATGTAATGTATGGATCTGTTTCTTTTAAAGCAATGACTCCCCTTAGCACTAATTATTGACTGATAACTTACACATGCACATTGATTTGTTGCCTCTCTCTGCAAAGTGAATGTACACATTTTCTTCACCACTGAGTGTGTGCATTTATTTATTTGATATGTAGTTGTACAGACACAACAAATTGGCGATGAATATGAGCCTGAATATCATAGAATATCACCAAGTACACTGACAGTTATGAGATGACAGAATTTGGAGGAAGAGAGAGAAACAGCAAGAGAAAAGAGTGAACTGAACCAATACAGAGAAGGCCGTCCAGATGCTGTAAAATGCCTCATGAGTAACAATGCACAGTACACAGTGAGAGGCACACAACTAGCAAAACTAAAGAAAAATAACGTGATGATATTCTTAGTCATGAAACACTGGACAACAAAGATTTTGTTTCCTGAATACCTTTACGTGTATCTTATGAATTTTAGGCTACTGATCATGAAAATCACCATGAAAATTCCCTACCATGCACCATTTTTTAAATAAACTTATGTTTATTATTTCAATTCATAATTCGAGTCAATTAAAATGTTGCCTACAATGTAAGCTGGAAAGTTTCCTATCTTGCCCAGGCATGCGTAGGCATGCTTAGACGGTGCAGCTGCTGCATGGCAGGACAGGTTTTAGTAATAATTATTGGGTTCAGGACTGTAAGGGTGGAATTTGCTATCACCAGCACAAAAATTTCTATGAAAGATTTTAATATTTGAGACAGATGCTTCCCAGAATAACTGATGCCAAGATTAAGGAAAGCATTTTTGTTGGTCCACAAATCAAACAGGTCATCAATGACAGGCAATTTGAAGAATTTCTAGTGGGACCGGAGAAAATCACATGGAAGGCATTCAAGGAAGTTGCTGACATTTTTCTCGGCATCTGCAGAGCACCAAACTATATGCAGCTGGTTGAAAGCATGCTTCAAGCATATAAAACCATGAAATGCAACATGTCACTAAAGATTCATTTTCTGCATTCCCACTTAGACTTCTTCCCTGCAAATCTTGGTGCCGTTAGTGACGAGCATGATGAAAAATTTCATCAGGACATTACGGTCATGGAGAAAAGATACCAGGGCAACTGGAATCCATCAATGCTGGCGAATTATTGTTGGACACTTAAGCGAGCCACTGAGTACAAATGAAAACCATTAACAAAATATTTCTAACTTAGTTGAACTATTGCAAAGCATCAGCACGATTATGGAATTAAACACATCATATTCAATAAAAGTTAATTTGTTGTTTCTCCAAATTCCTACATGATACAAGTAGTCTGAAATTATATTTGTATTCATCTTCAAGCAGTCTATCATAAAAAAATTCTGAGGAAGCAACACTTTTGAAAAAATTTGTTGTCCAGTGAAAGTTGACAAATTTGATAGTGTTAATGAGGACAGGGAGTCGTATATAGAAACATAGAAACATAGAAAATAGGTGCAGGAGTAGGCCATTCGGCCCTTCGAGCCTGCACCGCCATTTATTATGATCATGGCTGTTCATCCAACTCAGAACCCCGCCCGAGAGGGTTGAACTGTATTGTAATGCTAACAATTTGGATGAAGTAAAGAAAGTCTCTACACTTCTTAGCTTAATGGGTGCTAGAACATGCAGTCTCTTAGGCAACTTAGTAACTCCCGAAAAGCCAGCAAGTAAGACATTTGATGAAATTGTTGCACTTTGCAAAATCACTTGAGCTCAGAACTGCTAGTAATAGCGAGATTTTAGATTTCACAAAAGGAACCAGTCAAAGCATGAAAGCATTTCTGAATACATTGCAGAACTGCGCGAACTCTCCTAATACTGTGACTTTCTGATACATTAAGGGGCAGGCTTGTATGTGGCATGCATAGTGAAAGCATTCAAAAGAGGCTATTGTCAGAAAGACACCTAACCTTAGATTGGGCGTTGACCATTGCATCATTAGGGACTGCAGCAAAAAATGCAGCAAAACTACAGAAGAGTTTAGAATATGAATCACATTAAATGTCCCTGAAAGATGCAAAAAGCTAAAAATGTTATCAATGTGGCAAATCCTCCCATGATGCAAATGACTGTTAGTTCAAAGAAAAAGTTTGCAGGAAGTGTCACATTGAGAGAATGTGCAAGTCAGCACAACCAAAGAGAAAAAACATACAAAGTGAAAGGTTTCAAACACAAAACTAAACAAACGAATAAAATGATTGAATGAGAAACTGAATCAGACAACAGAGTCTGAGAAAGGTGAGCTGACATGCCTAGAACTGTGTAGTATTACTGAAGCAGATCGCAAAATCATATGGATCACAATAGATGTGTCTGGTGTAAAACTGAAAATGGAGCCGAATACAGGGTCAGCTTTGTCTGTAATTTCAGAGACTGACTACAACAGACTGTTTTCTAAGCTACCGTTGGAAAAGACCTTGGTGATGCTAAAGACCTACACAGGCAAAAAACTGTCTCTCAAAGGCAAATTGAAAGTGAATGTGATGTACAGAGGCAAAACACAGCAGTTGGAGCTTTATGTGGTGAAAAGTGGAGGGCCAGCATCTTTTGGACATGAATGGTTGAGAAAAATCCAACTAGACTGGCACTCAATCAAAGCTCTCAATGTGTTATCAACAGGCAACTGCAGGCCAAACAGTAGGATCTATCAGAGACCATCACAGCTGCTTAATGCTAATGAAAAGGTGTTTGAGAAGGGTTTTGGTAAACTCAAAGCATGAAGGCCAGAATTGGTCTGGATGAAACAACAAAACCAAGATTCCATAAAGTGTGTCAAATGCCTTACGCTCTACGTCCTAAAGTGGATGCTGAACTTCATACCTTGGAGGTGCCTGGCATTCTCTCCAAGGTTGAGTGGAGCGATTGGGCCTCGCCCATTGTACCAGTGATCAAAAACAAAATGAAAGCCGGAGCTGTTTGCATATGTTGAGTGAAATCGGCCTTTTTTCTTTGGAGCGACGGAGGATGAGAGGTGACCTGATAGAGGTGTATAAGATGATGAGAGGCATTGTGGATAGTCAGGGGCTTTTTCCTAGGGCTGAAATGGCTAGCATGAGAGGACACAGTTTTAAGGTGCTTGGAAGTAGGTACAGAGGAGATGTCAGGCGTAAGTTTTTTACGCAGAGAGTTGTGAGTGTGTGGAATGGACTGCCGGCAACAGTGGTGGAGGCAGATACGATAGGGTCTTTTAAGAGGCTCCTGGACAGGTATATGGAGCTCAGAAAAATAGAGAACTATGCGTAACCCTGGGTAATTTCTCAGGTAAGGACATGTTCGGCACAGCTTTGTGGGCCGAAGGGCCTGTATTGTGCTGTAGTTTTTCTATGTTTCTATGTGGGGTCTTCAAAGTGAGCATCAGCCCGGTGCTGTGTACCATGCAGTACAAATAGAAGACAACATGGCATCTTTAGCAGGCAGGGAGAGGTTTTCAAAGATTGACCTGTCACAAGCCTATCTGCAAATGGAGATTGAGGAGTCAAGCAAAACGTTCCTCACAATTAACACTCACAAGGGACTGTTCTGGTATTTGGCGTCATATAAGCTGCAGCATTTGGCAAAGAGCAATGGACCAAGTGCTCCAAGATATCGCAGGAACACAATGTTACCTTGAGGACATCATTATGACTGGCAAGAATGATGAAGAGCACCTCCAGAACCTTGGTAAAGTGTTTACCAGGCTGAGTGAGTATGGTCTGCGCACAAAGAGAGAGAAATGTGAGTTTTACAAGAATGAAATCTCATAATGTAGACATGTCATTGACAAGCGTGGCTTACATAAATCACAAGAGAAGATTGAAGTAGTGCTGCGGGCAACCAAACTGGAAAATGTGTCACAACTCAGGTCATACTTGGGCCTTGAAAACTACTACCACCGGTTTCTCCCTAACATTGCGAAAGTGCTGTACCCATTGAACACACTGTTACAGACAGGAGCAAAGTGGGAATGGCCAGAAAGATGTGAAAGAGCGTTCAAGGAAACAAAGAGACTAATCACATCAGATGATCTGCTCACCCATCATGACCCATCCCTGTCCATCAGACTGGTGTACGATGTGTCCCCTTATGGCATTGCTGTCATTTTGTCACACACTATGAAAGATGGATCTGAACATCTGATTGCATTTGCTTCAAGATCACTGATGAACACAGAACACAATTACACACAGATCAATCGAGGGGCCCTTAGTCTAGTATGTGGAGTAAAGGAATTCCACTACTGACTCTACGGACAACAGTTTACTGTAGTGACAGACCTCCAGATCCTTGAGGCCATTTTCTGTTACAGGAAGGGAATCACAGTGACATCTGCCACCCGGTTGCAACGTTGGGCACTTTTCCAAGAAGCCCACTCTTATGACATAGAGTTCAAGGGTTCCAAACAACACAGCAATGTTGATGGCTTGTCATATCTTCCACTGTTGACAACTAAAGAAGAAAAGTCTTCAGTCTATAACTCAGCAGCATTGGTGGACCAGCTGCCATTAACAAATTCTGAAATACGAAGAGAAACAAGTAATGACCAGACATTGTCAAAAGTCAATGTTGTCACCATGCAAGGATGGCTAGTTCATGGTATCCCTATGTTTCCAGAATTCTCAGTGAGACAAGACCAGCTGTCTGTATGTCAAAGAACGCTGATGTGTGGATCTCATGCTGTGGTTCCCTCTAAACTGCACACCAGAGTGTTAGAAAATCTGCAAGGACACCTAGATACAGTCAAGATGAAGAGTCTCACCCGGAGCTATGTGTGGTGGCTGGGAATAGATAGACAGATTGAGGACTCGACCAAAAGCTACTTGGGTTGCACGAAATTCAAAATGCACCCCCACAGGTACCATTACACTCGTGGGAGTGGCTGTCTTCACCATAGCAAAGAGTGCATATTGACTTTGTTGGGCCATTCATGAACTCCATGTTTCTGATTGCTGTGGATGCTCATTCAAAGTGAGATCATACCAATGAAGTCAACCACATTAGAAAAGACTTTTTCCATTCTGAGGAGTACCTTCTCCAGAAATGGCTTATCAGAACAAATTGTGAGTAACAAAGGACCAATAAAACAATGGTCAAGGTGGGCATTTATCTACAGCACAAGGTGAACAACTTCTTTTCTGTGTATTCGAACTGTGTTCATACGATGATAAATCAAACACCTGCGAAGCTGTTCATGAGCAGGAACCTGAGATCTTGCATGGCCCTTCTGAAAGCAGATCTATGGAGAGAAGTGCAGAATAAACCATTCAGCCAGTTGCCAAGTAAATCAGAGAGAAACTTTGTGGTTGGACAGGAAGTCCTAGCGCATGTTTACTGAGAAGAAAAATGGACACCCAGTTGGATGTCTACAAGAACTGGACCATTGATATACATAGTGAATGTTGGAGATCATACATGGAGACATCATGTAGACCAGATACTGGATGCTCAACCGAAGAACACACCCGAGTTGATTACATCCAACAAGGCAGACACATCAGGGGTGCAGTGCTAATTTTTTAGGTGCCAGAGCTGACAAAATGCTTGCCATTTCCTATATCCTCTCTATATATATATGTCACGCTCAATTTGTGTACCTGCTCATTTCATGTACTGGGCATCTTCCTTGCCCCATTCATGTAATGAGCAGGTACACAAATTGGGTGTGACATATATATATGAATGGGACTTCTTATAATGTCAAGCACAAAACCAAGATGAAAGAAATATATGAATTCCAGAGCTCCACAGAAATATAATGATAGTTAAGACATAAACAAGATTATAGCCTATCACTACATTTCAGTGTATAACTGGTACAATAAAACATATAATACTTAATTTATTAATATGACAAAGTATTGCATGGTTGCACTCACTAATTATCATAAAACATAATTATCAAGCAAGTAAAGAAAAAGACGGTAATCATGTGTTTTACCAATTTAAAATTGATTACCTACTTACCAAATGCCACCAATGAGAAGTTTCACAATAATTTCCACAAAGGGTCAGGCGTGATATGTGTTAAGGGGTCTGAAGCAACTCTTGTCCTGGTGTCATCTGCTGATCTGTGGTACCGCAGCCATGATGTGACATACGGCTCAGGATTCCACTGAACTAGAGGAGGTCTGTATGGTTTAACAAACGTAAGTGATGATACGTGTTTTATGAGAATTCTTGAGTGTGTTGTTATTATCAAGTTCATGTGACTGAATCTCTTACACTCAGCACTCTCTGAAGGCATTTATTACAGAGGAAGAAGAAAGCTTAAACCTCTTACAAAAAGATGATATTGCAGCTTCTCCATAATTAGGCGGTAATTCAGCAGGCCAGTTATCTTTATCAAGGACACATTTTTCATTTAGCAGGGATTTATACATACTTTGGGGTTTAGAAGTTTGAGAACCTTTCAAGAATGTTGCCGTGAACATATGTGCTGCAAATTGTTTATAGGACTAGTAAGAAACGGTGGATGATTAATGGAGACAATTTTGTTGTTGCTTGTTAAGGTAATTTCTCCAAACTTCCCCTTTTCAACTGCCCCTTGAGCTTCTAGAGTTTTTGTACCAAGTTGCTCTTTCAGTCCACGCAGTGATCTCATGCTCGGTTGGACCAGTTTGTCTGCATAAACAATCGTAGTAGTGTGTTTCTGTAAAGACTCTGACAGTAAACCAAGTTCATGCAACATGTCATACATTAGAGACTGTTCTGAAGAGAGTCTTTTCAACAGACCTTCATAGCTTTTTCTGTCACCCCCAGATCTTGTTTTCTCCTTCATTGCTTTTTCAAAATGAAAACACAGTGCTTCATAATTTTGCCGCACTGCTGAAACTGCTCGAAACAAGCTAGCTACCCACTTGGTGCCCAGAACATGGCCTATTTTGCAAATTTGTTGTTCTACTTGAGAGGCACATTCAGACAGTTCTTTTTGATTTAGAGGTGATCTACTGTAAACAGAGTACAATTTGTCCATAAATGATTAAAAATGATTTATTCCATGAACTTCTCTCACTGAATCACCTACTGCAAGTTCTAATCTGTGATTCAGACAGTGTCAAATTATCACATCCTTGCGAGTTGTAGCAACACCAGATTTGACACCAAGTATTACGCTCGCCCCATCACTAGCAAGTAGTACGAGGTTCTGTTTCAAGTAAGAGTCATCAAACCCATGGTTATCGAGACAGTTCAATAGATGCTTAGCAATAGTTGCAGCTTTCTGATCAGGCAGTTCAATTAGATCTAAAAACATAAAATGGGGATCACCTTCCTTATCACTTTCACATTTCAAATAAACTATTAGGGCAGTCTTAATGCTCAGGCTTGTTGATACATCAATGAGAACAAAAAATTGCCATTTATCTGCTTGATATGCTGGCAATTTTTTTTTCATATTAATGGCTATGTGATTAATTACCTCTGTAGCACTAGTGTGGGAATGCAGTCCAATTCCAATGTCAATACCATTTTTTTGAAGTTCCAATAAGCCAAAGTGATCAGAGTATGGTCTGTCATTCTGAGCTAAATAATATGCAGAACGATAAATTGAACAAGGTGTGAAGCATTCATGGTGTCACATAATTTTCCAAAAGCATCCTCACTAGCTATATTTTCAACATTTAGAGCAGCAGTGTGAGCTTTTGATAGTTTGTGAACACAAGTTTTTTTCTGAGAGACTTCAAGCGTGTACTTCGATCAGCTCCATAACAGGAAACTTGGTACATCTGCCATGCCGATTCTCCCCTGATCTTTAAGTTCTTGAGGCTGTAGCACTTTACATAGCCAGCCATCCCTTACTAGCCTTAAACTCCTTCCTCTCGCTCTCCTCAACCCCCTCACAGTCGTGCTCATAGAGACTAAGTGCTTTTTCACGCATAATTTTGCCATCAACAGGGATATGCTTCTGTGACATGTCCTCCAGCCACACACTTAATGCTTTCTCAGTCTTTGCAAACACCTTATCATGAACCAGAGAGACAATTTTTGCCATCGTATGGGTATCACTAACACTTCCACGAATTTCAGCTTCTTTTTTCTCGATTCGTTCTAACTAACCTTATGGCCCACTTCGACAAGCGACATGCCACTTTTCAAAGGATCTAAGATTTTTATTTTCTCAGCGAAGAATGCTCAAACAACGAGTACTGGAGAGAGACTGAGGATCTGTGAAATGGTGGGAAGCTACAGCAGGGTATCCTGGGACAACGGGTTGAGGGAGGAAGAATTTCGCAAAACAGTTACAGCTCCAGGATTTCACCAACAATGATCAAATATCCTAGTGTAATTAAGCTCTGAAGGCGACTCTCTCCGCCATGAGGAGGTACTTGGTGTCCCTATCCCAGACCCTGCCACACCTTCGGGACACTTTCTTCGCCGTCTGTAATGGTTCTACCCATTATTTCATCCTCCGTCGGATTCACGCCTGCAATCGCCGTTTTTTTGACTTTGTCATGTTAGGCAAAGATCACAAGATCCTACATCTACGGACTCCAGAGCCTGCCGGCCCCGACGCTAGCAGGCATGAACTTCAGATTGCGGCCCCTGCCACTGATCTCGGCGGCTCCAACACCTCAGGGCATATTCAAAACCCAGACTCCAGCAACGACCATGGACACCTTCACAGCGATTGCGCAACCACCAACTGCGACGCCAGCCTTGAACTCCAGGCCGGGTCTTTATGTGCTGCTGTTGTGACTCTCGTCTCCCCTTCCCCCACCAATACTCTGCAACCCCGTCTCCTTCAGATCCCATCGTCAACTCCTGGGTCCTCAGAGGCTCCATCTTCCTCTCACCCCAACCCTCCCCTCTCCATTGACACCCCCAGCCTCCCCCCTCCCCCCTCTGATCCCAGCTCTCATCCGTGCCGGGTCTTTACCATCCCCTCCGACTTTCAACTGTCGGAGGCAGAACGCTCGGTCCTCAGTAAGGGCCTCACGTTTGTCCCCCTTCGCCCACACCTCAGCGAGTTCCGTGTTTGCCACGATGCGGAACTTTTCTTCAGCCGTCTCCGTCTCCGAGCCTACTTCTTCGGCAAGGACTCTTCCACCCCCACTGATGACCCCTTCTCCCGTCTTCAACCCTCCTCTTCTTCATGGACACCCTGCTCTGGTCTTCTGCCTGCTCTGGATCTCTTTATCGCTAATTGCCAACAGGACATCAACCGTCTCGACTTCACCGCACCTTGTCCCCATTCCAACCTCACTCCTTCCAAACTCTCTGCTCTCCACTCCCTCCGCACTAATCCTAACCTTAATATTAAACCCGCCGATAAGGGGGGTGCTGTTGTAGTCTGGTGTACTGACCTCTACCTTGCCGAGGCACAGCGACAACTCGCGAATACCTCCTCTTATTTACCCCTCGATCATGACTCCACTAAGGAGCACCAGGCCATTGTCTCCCACACCATCACCGACTTTATCCGCTCAGGGGATCTCCCACCCACTGCCACCAACCTTATAGTTCCCACACCTCGCACTTCCCGTTTCTACCTCCTACCCAAGATCCACAAACCTGCCTGTCCTGGCCGACCTATTGTCTCAGCTTGCTCCTGCCCCACCGAACTCATTTCTGCATACCTCGACACTGTTTTATCCCACCTTGTTCTATCCCTTCCGACCTATGTTCGTGACACTTCTCACGCTCTTAAACTTTTTGATGATTTTAAGTTCCCTGGCCCTCACCGCTTTATTTTCACCATGGATGTCCAGTCCTTATATACTTCCATCCCCCATCAGGAAGGTCTCAAAGCTCTACGCTTCTTTTTGGATTCCAGACCTAATCAGTTCCCCTCTACCACCACTCTGCTCCGTCTAGCGGAATTAGCCCTTACTCTTAATAATTTCTCCTTTGGCTCCTCTCACTTCCTCCAAACTAAAGGTGTAGCTATGGGCACCCGGATGGGTCCTAGCTATGCCTGCCTTTTTGTTGGGTTTGTGGAACAATCCATGTTCCGTGCCTATTCTGGTATCTGTCCCCCACTTTTCCTTCGCTACATCGACGACTGCATTGGCGCTGCTTCCTGCACGCATGCAGAACTCGTTGACTTTATTAACTTTGCCTCCAACTTTCACCCTGCCCTCAAGTTTACCTGGTCCATTTCCGGCACCTCCCTCCCCTTTCTAGATCTTTCTGTCTCTGTCTCTGGAGACAGCTTATCCACTGATGTCTACTATAAGCCTACTGACTCTCACAGCTATCTGGACTATTCCTCTTCTCACCCTGTCTCTTGCAAAAACGCCATCCCTTTCTCGCAATTCCTCCGTCTCCGCCGCATCTGCTCTCAGGATGAGGCTTTTCATTCTAGGACGAGGGAGATGTCTTCATTTTTTAAAGAAAGGGGCTTCCCTTCCTCCACTATCAACTCTGCTCTTAAACGCATCTCCCCCATTTCACGTACATCTGCTCTCACTCCATCCTCCCGCCACCCCACTAGGAATAGGGTTCCCCTGGTCCTCACCTACCACCCCACCAACCTCCGGGTCCAACATATTATTCTCCGTAACTTCCGCCACCTCCAATGGGATCCCACCACTAAGCACATCTTTCCCTCCCCCCCTCTCTCTGCATTCCACAGGGATCGCTCCCTACACAACTCCCTTGTCCATTCGTCCCCCCCATCCCTCCCCACTGATCTCCCTCCTGGCACTTATCCATGTAAGCGGAATGAGTGCTACACATGCCCTTACACTTCCTCCCTTACCAACATTCAGGGCCCCAAACAGTCCTTCCAGGTGAGGCAACACTTCACCTGTGAGTCGACTGGGGTGATATACTGCGTCCGGTGCTCCCGATGTGGCCTTTTATATATTGGCGAGACCCGACGCAGACTGGGAGACTGCTTTGCTGAACATCTACGCTCTGTCCACCAGAGAAAGCAGGATCTCCCAGTGGTCACACATTTTAATTCCACATCCCATTCCCATTCTGACATGTCTATCCACGGCCTCCTCTACTGTAAAGATGAAGCCACACTCAGGTTGGAGGAACAACACCTTATATTCCGCCTGGGTAGCCTCCAACCTGATGGCATGAACATCGACTTCTCTAACTTCCGCTAGGCCCCACCTTCCCCTCGTACCCCATCTGTTACTTATTTTTATGCACACATTCTTTCTCTCACTCTCCTTTTTCTCCCTCTGTCCCTCTGAATATACCTCTTGCCCATCCTCTGGGTTCCCCCCTCCCCTTGTCTTTCTTCCTGGGCCTCCTGTCCCATGATCCTCTCGTATCCCTTTTGCCATTCACCTGTCCAGCTCTTGGCTCCATCCCTCCCCCTCCTGTCTTCTCCTATCATTTTGGATCTCCCCCTCCCCCTCCCACTTTCAAATCCCTTACTAACTCTTCCTTCAGTTAGTCCTGACGAAGGGTCTCGGCCTGAAACGTCGACTGCACCTCTTCCTACAGATGCTGTCTGGCCTGTTGCGTTCACCAACAACTTTGATGTGTGTTGCTGAATTTCCAGCATCTGCAGAATTCCTGTTGTTTCCTAATGTAATTGGTAGTATTTTCCCCACCAGCCACCACCCCCTCTCCCCAACCCATGCTTCTGTAAAATTCCCTCCACTTAATATGCGGCCGCTGTTAAATTCCCTGCTTGTTTATTTTGACATTTTTTTAACAGAGGTACCAGAGCAGCGTTCCGGTGAGCTCCGGCGGCACTGCACCCCTGAGACACATCACAGCCACTGGACTTGCCTCTCAGTGATGACGCCACTGACAGCGACGTGACGCTGGAAACTGGGAACGTTGTCTTTGACAAGACACCGGTCAGACTTGATGTCACTCCACAGGTCTAAAGGCGCTGTCCTGAAAGAAACACAGCACCACCCAAAAGACTGAATCTTTAGTATACTAAAGTTAGTTATGGACTGTTGTTGTGATAGCATGTTTATCTGAATATTGTCTGTTAAAGGGAAATTGAATGTTTTGTAACATATACAGTTTTATGTTACATTGATCTATAGGGGGAGGAAGTGTAATGTATGGTTCCATTTCTTTTGGCACAATGACTTCTCTTAGCACTACTTATTGACCGATAACTTTCACATGTGCATTGTTTTTGTGGCTTTCTCTGAAAAGTAAAAGTACAGATTCACTTCAGCACTGAATGCGTGCTTTTATTTATTTGATATGTAGTTGTACAGACACAATGCCAGCCATGCTCAAACTTTCAGGAAGAAAATAACCCAGTTCAGTCCACCCCAACTACCATGTTAAAACTTTATGCAGTCCACTAGATGCACGGCAACAGCTCAGTAAAGTTTCTCCAGCAGCAAGTCTACCACTAAGAAGGATTAAGACAGCAAGCACATGGAAACACAAGCATGTCTAAGTTCCCCATCTTAGTTTAGTTAGTATTCCTTCATTATCCATGGGGCAAAATCCTAGAACTCCTCTTTCAGCATCATTGTCCTCATCACTCAAATAATATGGCTTATCACCAACTTTAGAATAGACTCAGTAATAAATTACTGACTTGCCATTGATCTCCTCAATTTGCATTTAAAGGCACTTGAATACAATTTACAATAACCATCACTCATCTCTCATCAGATGTATCAATCACAGGTGGGAAGTGCTTATCTTGAAAACTAGGACTGAAATTACATGGGGAAATCATTGATCATTGATTCTAATAATGTAGTGGATGGCCCTTGGATATGTTCATTCCTCTGAGACTTTGTTTGACTTGTATCAAAGTCATAGCAACACCTTTGGGAGGCACTATGGAAATTTAATCCCACTGTGTTAAGATTTACAATGCATCAGTGTGATTTATTCATTTCCTCTTACGTTTTGTACTGATGATTAGTTCACATTCTCATTCCACGGGAACAGCCTAATATTAGGAGTCTTACAGAGATATTCTACTTGTCACTCTGATCTATAATCAGACTTTTAGCTCTGATACGCAAAGACCTCAGACTTTTTAAAGGTGTTCTGAACTGAGTCCTCAACCTATTGTGGGCGGCACAGTGGCACAGAGATTAGCAAAACGTTTTATAGCAATCACCAATCAGGGTTCATTTCCTGCTGCTGCCCAAAGGGAGCTTGTACGCTCTTGTACGTGGCCACATAGATTGCCCCAGATACTCCAGCTTCCTCCCACATTCCAAAGACAAGCGGGTTAGGGTTAGTAGAATGGAAGAATGGCGACACTTGCGAGCTGGCCCCAGCACATCTTTGGACTGCATTGGTCATTGACATAAATGATGCAACTCACTGTATCTTTCAATATTTCGATATACAGGTACAAATAAAGCTAATCTACAATCTCTATCTTATAGCTTTAGGAAGAGCAGAGACAAAGGAATGGTGATATTAACAGAATGTAAATATCTTTGTGAGGATTATGAGAAAACTAAAGATCTTTCACTTTGAAATTTGCACTTCTCATCACATAAGAATATCTAGTCTGCTGAGATGATCAATCGATCAGCTACACGTGTTGAGAAAGAAAAGCATCCATGAGGGGAACGTGGACAGCATTCATTGAAAAAATGGTTATCTGTCATCTTGGAAAGATGGGACCCAAAACAACAGATTCCGACCAGAAGCAGTATAGGAATCTGCAGGTGAGAATGCTAAATAATGGAAATAGGCAGCATCTGTTTGTCTCTGCTATTTGATACGCCTGCAAGGCTCCTGGGATAAACCTGAATTTGATTCTGCACAAAACTGTACTTAAATTTGGACATCATGCATTCAATCATTCATTAAACACTTTCCATAGTCTATCAATTGCGTCCATGAAAAAGGATACATTTCCAATGAATATGGCATGTAATTTAATGCCGGGTGACAATAACATGTTATTCTACTATTCAATCTGATTTATTGTAGCAGTAGCAAAAGAAAAAAAATTGTGGATTTCAACCATTTCTAAAGTTCTGTTACAGTAGAGAATTCTTAGAACTTCACTGAAAGTGATAATTTTAACAAGCGCAGACTGTATAATTTATAGCAATGTTGCAAGAATAGTAGAAATATGAAAGTACTTTAATAAATGATAAATATTTTCAAGAAATGGGAATTTACTCTTGAGTTATTCTGAGATAGGTTTTGTATTTAAAACCAGAAAATAAAACATTTGAGAGTAAAGGAAATATTTCTGACACCTATTTGAATGAACCCAAGTTTTCTGAAGTGCATAAAGCTTTACATAATGAAAGATGTCAGTAAGCAGAGTCTCTGTGTTAGCTGTTGCTTTTCATTTCTGAATCAATATGCTCTAGCTTGAGGAGACTGTTTTACATCAAGTGACTAGTTATGCAATTTCAGTCAAGATTTGAATTTCATGAAAATTCATTAACTATTCTTTTAGTAGAAAAGGGGAATTTACTCTTTGTATAAGGAAAGGTGCTTGCAAATCGAAGAGTTCAGAGTTTAGAATTCAATCTAAAAACAATAAATACTTGAAACACTCAGCAGTCAGGCTGAGAAAAATAGTTAGTGTTTCAAACTGAGGACCTCCCATCAGAACTATGCAAAGTTAGAAAAGAAACACATTTTCATTTTCAGAGAGAAGTGGGAGGGAACAAAAGCAATGGTCAGCGAAGTGTGGAAACCAGGGGAGATTAAATGACAGAACTGTCAGTTTTAGTCCCTGGAAGAAGGTAGTGAAGGAATCTAGGAGGAGGTGAATGAACTCCTAAATATCAGAGGGATAAAAAAATATAAACAAAGGCTGGAATTGTGAGACACAAAGGTGGAATAACTGATTATTGAAATTGTTGAATTCAACATTGACTATTGAAGGCCAGTGAAAAGATGAGGTGTGGATGAGCCTGCAGGAACAGTGTAGGAGGTCAATGACAGAGAGAAGAGAGTGCTGAGAGATGGAGAATCTGAAGCGAAAGAAAACTAATAAGTCCATGGTCACTCTTGATGTCTGGATGTGCTTTGTGAAGTGTTTATCCAATCTGCTTTCGGTGTCCACAGACGGAGGTGACTACATCACAAGCACTGAATACAATGCACTAATTGGAAGAGTTATGGAACTCCTTTAACTACAAGAATGGTGTTGAGATTGGGACATAAAGAAATGAGAAATTAAAACAAAAGGCTCTCCATCTTTTCTGGTCGTAATGGAAAGGTACAATGAGAAAGAGTGTGGGTGCTTGTAGAGAAGGAAGAGGAAGCAGGGAGTGATGGAGGGGATTGTCCCTTAATATTGATAAACTGGGAGTTGAGGCAAAGATATGTCTAGTAACAGCATCTCATTGGAGATGTTAGGAGCTCTAGAAGGTGATTGATTGAACATGTGGAGGTGAGGATAAGGTGAACGTTTTTCCTGATTCACTCTAAAGAGTGGAGAGGAAGAGAGAACAGGAGTACAGGGAGCAGCAAAGATGTGTTTGAGAGCTGTGTAAGCAATGGTGGAGCAGAGCCTATGGTTGGAGAGAAAGGCCTATCAGAGTACTCATGTAGAACCTGATGAAATATAGTCGAGATGAAGAAACTGGGAGAATGACATAATGTCTTTAATGAAAGCAGAGTAGGAGGAAGTCCTGACCAGTGGATGCTCCTTGATAATCTAACCTCTGAAATGGTAAATTGTTTTATTATTGTCACATGTACAGTGAAAAACTTGTTCTGCATGGTATCCTTACGGATAATTTCTTTACAACATTGCATTGAGGTAGTAGAAGGGAAAGCAATAACAGACTGCATAATAAGGTGTTCCAGTTACACAGAAAGTGCACTGCCGGCAGACTATAAAGGGCAAGGCTGTATAAGGTAGATTGTGAGGTCAAGAGTGCAAATTATATTACCAGGGACTGTTCAGTAGTCTTATCATAGTGGGATAGAAGATGTCATTGAGTTTGGTGGTACATGCATTCAGGCCATTTTATTTTCTACCCAGCGGGAGGGGAGAACAGAGAATGTCCGGGGTGGGTGGGGTCTTTGATTAGCAAGGCAGCAAGAAGTGCAGAGCCCATGGATTGGATGCTGAGTTACAGTATGTTCATACCTCCAGGCATTTTTTGCGCTCTCTGGCTGAGCAGTTGCCATACTAATCCATTCCATGATACATCCAGATGGAATGATTTCCATGGTGCACATTAGCTTCCTGAGAATACTCTTATGAGGGAAATTAGGAGAGCAAAGAGAAGGTATCAGTTGGATATGGTAGATAAGGTTCAGGAAAATTGCAAGACAGTATACAGCTGTATTAAGGGCAAATGGCTGGTTCAGGAGAGAATAGGTCACCTTGGAGATCAGCAGATCTGCTAATGACTGAGCAAAGGGAGATAGGTGGGATTTTTAATAATGATTTCTCCTCATTTTTTGCTGAGGAGAAAATCATGATTGTTCAAGAGATAAAGAGAACAAGTGAAGATGTTTTGGAGAGCATTCATATTACTAAGGAGGAGGTATTTGCAGCCTTACAGTGCATTAAGGAAGATAAATACCCAGAGCCTGACCAAGTGCATCCTTGGTCATTGTGAGATGCCAGAAGAGAAATTGTGGAGGCTCTTTTGGGGATACTTGTTTCATTGTTAGCCACTGGTGAGGTTCCTGAAAACTAGAAGGTAGCTAATCTTGGTCTAATGTTTAAGAAGGGTAGCAAGGACAAGCCAGGAACTACATGCTGGTCAGCCTGACTTCAATAGTGGGGATGTTACAAGAAGGAAATCTGAGGAACAGGATTTACCAGCATTTGGATAAGTAGTGTCTGATTACAAGGGGTCAGCATGGTTTGTGCATAGAAAGTTGTACTTGACAAACACTTTAGAGTTTTTTGAAGAAGTAACCAAAAAGGTAAATGAGGGTAGGGCAGTGGATGCTTTCTATTTGGGCTTTTGCAAGGCCTTTCACAAGTTCCCACATAGTAGGCTGATCTGGAAGATTAGGTGCCATCAAATCCAGGGAAAGCTGGTTAGGTGGATTAAAAATTGACTTGGAGATAAGAAGCAGAGGGTAGTGGTTGAAGGTTGTTTCTAGGCTGGTGAAGAGTGATGTGTCGCAGAGTTGATGTCAATATCCTTGTTATTCATGATTTATCTAAATAATTTGGATGCAAATACACAAAGCTTGATCAGTAAGCTTGTGGTTGACATGAAGTTAAGAGATGTTGATAGTGAAGAAAGTTATCATAGATTATAGGGGGATTTTGATCAGTTAAAGAAGTGGGTTGAGGAATAGCAATTGGATTTCAATACAGGTAAAATTAAGACCATAAGACCATAAGACAGAGGAGCAGAATTAGACCATCTGGCCCATCGAGTCTTCTCCACCATTCAATCATGGCTAATCCTTTTGTTTACCCCTTCCTCAACCCCAGTTCCTGGCCTTCTCCCCACAAACTCTGATACCATGTCCAATCAAGAACTTATCAATCTCTGTCTTAAATACACCCAACAACCTGGCTTCCACAGCTGCATGTGGCAACAAATTCCACAAATTCACCACCCTCTGGCAGATGAAATTTTTACGCATTTCTGTTTTGAAAGGACACCCCTCTATCCTGAGGCTGTGCCCTCTTGTCCTAGACTCTCCCACCATGTGAAACATCCTTTCCACATCTACTCTGTCTAGGACTTTCAACATTTGTAAGGACCCAGAACCATCAAGCATTTCTCATATGATAACCCTTTCATTCCTGGAATCATCATTGTGAACCTCCTCTGGACCCTCTCCAACGCCAGCACGTCTTTTCTAAGATGAGGGGCCCAAAACTGTTCACATTACTCAAGGTGAGGCCTCACCACGGCCTTATAAAGCCTCAGCATCACATCCTTGCTTTTGTATTCTGTATCTCTTGAAATGAATGCTAACATGGCATTTGTCTTCCTCACTACCGACTCAACCTGCAAGTTAACCTTCAGGGTGTTCTGCACAAGGTCTCCCAAGTCCCTCTGCATGTCAGATTCCTAGATTTTCTCCCCATTTAGAAAATAGTCCACACGTTTATTTCTACACCAAAGTGTATGACCATGCATTTTCCAGCATGGTAGTTCAATTGCCACTTTCTTGCCCATTCTTCTAATCTCTCTAAGTCCTTCTGCATCCTACCTGTTTCCTCAACACTACCTGCCCCCCCCCCCGGCAATCTTTGTAGCATCCGAAAACTTGGCAACAAAGCCATCTATTCCATCATCTAAATCATTTATATACAGCATAAAAAAGTGGTCCCAATACCGACCCCTGCGGAACACTACTAGTCACTGGCAGCCAACCAGAAAAGGATCCTTTTGTTCCCACTTGCTGCCTCCTACCAATCAGCCAATGCTCTAACCATGTAATACCATGGGCTCTTAACTTGATAAGCAGCCTCATGTGTGGCACCTTCTGAAAGACCTTCTGAAAGTCTAAATATGCAACATCCACTACATACCCTCTATCTATCCTACTTGTAACCTCCTCAAAGAATTCCAACAGGTTCATCAGGCAGGATTTTCCCTGAAGGAAACCATGCTGACTTCGTACTATCTTGTCCTGTGTCACCAAGTACTCCATCAACTCATCCTTAACAATTGACTCTAACATCTTCCCAAGCACTGAGGTCAGGCTAACTGGTCTATAATTTCCTTTCTGCTGCCTTTCTCCTTTCTTAAAAAGTGGAGTAACATTTGCAATCTTCCAGTTCTCTGGCAGCATGCCAGAGTCCAATAATTTTTTTATAGATTATTTCTAATGCCACCACAATCTCTAATGCTACCTCTTTCAGCACCCTAGGGTGCAATGCCTCAGGTCCGAGTGACTTATGTACCTTTGGGTCTTTCAACTTTTTGAGCACTTTCTCTCTTGTGACAGTAATTGAACTCACTTCTCTTCCTTCATATACTATAACATCAGGCATACTGCTAGTGTCTTCCACAATGAGAACTGATGCAAAATACTCAGTTAGTTCATCAGCCATCTCCTTGTCCCCCATTATTATTTCTCCTGCCTTATTTTCTAACGGTCTTATATCTACTCTCATTGCTCTTTAATTTTTAACATATTTGAAAAAAACCTTTACTATCCATTATGATATTATTTGCTAGCTTGCTTTCATATGTCATCTTTTCCCTTCTAATGATTTTTTTAGTTGCTCTCTGTAGGTTTTTAAAAACTTCCCAACTCTCTATCTTCCCACTAACTTTTGCTTTGTTGTATGCCCTCTCTTTTGTTTTTACATTAGTTTTGGCTTCCTTTGTCAGCCACAGTTGTACTATTTTATCATTTGAGGATTTCTTCATTTTTGGAATACACATGTCCTGCACCTTCCTCATTTTTCCCAGAAACACGCCATTGCTGCTCTGCTGACATCCCTGCCAGCAGCTCTTTCCAATTTACTCTGGCCAACTCCTCTCTCATACCACTGTAATTTCCCTTACTCCACTGAAAGGCTGCTACATCAGACTTCACTTTCTCCCTATCAAATTTCAAGTTGAACACAATCATATTGTGATCACTAGTTCCTAAGGGTTCTTTTACCTTCACCTCTTTAATCACCTCCGGTTCATTACATAACACCCAATCCAGTATAGCTGATCCCCTAGTAGGCTCAACAACAAACTGCTCTAGAAAACTATCTCTTAGGCATTCAACAAACTCACTCTCTTGAGATTCATTACCAACCTAATTTTCCCAATTGATCTGCATGTTAAAATCTCCCATGACTACCATAACATTGCTCTTTTGACTCACCTTTTCTATTTCCTGTTGTAACCTGTGGTCCACCTCCCATCCACTGTTGGGAGGCCTGTATATATCTGCCATCACCATCCTTTTACCCTTGCAGTTTCTTAACTCACCCACAAGGATTCTACATCTTCTGATTCTATGTCACATCTTTCTACTGATTTGATGCCATTCTTTACCAGTAAAGCCACACCAACCCCTCTGCCTATCTTCCTATCCCTCCAATATAATGTGTAACCTTGGATTAACATGAGGCATTTTGGAAAGTCTGACCAGTGTAGACTGTATTCTATGAATGCTAGGGCACTGGAGAGCTTAATGAAACAGAGGGACCTAGGAGTACATGTGGATAGTTTGCACACTGGCTTTAATCTGTCATGGCATTGAGTATAGGAGTTGGGACATAATGTTGGAGTTGTATAAGTCATTGGTGAAGTCACAGCTTTGGTCACCCTGTTGGAGGAAAGATATGGCTAAACTGGAAAAAGTGCAGAAAAGACTTATGAGGATGTTTCTGGAACTCGAGGGCCTGAGCTATAGTGAGATGTTGGCCAGGCTAACTTTTTTCCTTGGAGCATTGGAGAATGAGAGGTGACCTTATAGAGGCTTACCCAATCATGAGTGGAATAGATAATGTGTATGGTAGGTAAGGATAACAGAGTCCAAGTAGCAAGCAAAGATTTACAGTGAGAGGAGAGAGGTTCAAAAGGCCCTTGAGGCATAGCATTTTCTCAAAGAGGGTGGTGAGCACGTGAAACGAGCTGTCAGATGAACTAGTTGATGAGCTACAATAGAATCATTTAAAAACACTTGGATAAGTACATGGAGGGGTGGGGCACAGAGGGATAGGGGCTGATCACTGTTTTGAACACAAATGAACACAACACAGGAAATTGGGACTAACTGGGTAGACATTGAGATTGTCTTGGACCGAAGGGCCTGTATCTATTGCTTGATGAACTTCTGACTAGGAAGTAGATTTGTTTGTGCACATTCTTGGCTGTGGTTAGACCAGGACGGGATACCGGTGATGTCTACTCCTAGGAACTTGAAGCACTGCTGATGTAAACAGGAATGCATGCAGTGACCCCACCCCAACAACCCTTTTGTTTTGTTGACATTGAGGGAAAGTTAGTCATGACACCGTGCCATTTAGCGCTCTCTTTCCTTTCTGTCCTCCCACTCATTGTCATTTGAGATTCTCTCACTACGTTGATACTATCTGCAACCCTGTAGGTGGAGTTCGAACAGGGTCTGGCCACACAGTCATGAGTGTACAGGGAGTGGAGTAGAGGGCTGAGGATACAGCCTTATGGAGAGCCAGCATTGAGAATAATCACGGCGGAGTTGTTGCTGCCAAAACTTACTCATTGCAGCCTGTTAGTCAAGACGGCAAAGAGCCAGTTGCAAAGAGAGTCAAACAGAGATTAAAACATCAAGAAAGGAAAGATAAAGTCAGAGGAGGATCTGGTGACAATGAGAGAAGGTAGAGGTTCTGAGTTCTGTACCAAAGCAGGAAGTAGTATTGATACAGTTATTTACACACGAGAAAAATGAGGTGAGAAGGAGGAGTGAGTGAAGCACTGATTGTTCCACCTATCCCATTAAGAGTTGGCTGTAGCTTGTATACATATGTTTCCATTGCTATACCTTTGACCTGGTGGAAGTGGACAGAGCTAAAAGTTGTTGAGTGTGAGGGTGATGTTTGGCCAGGGAAAGGAAGCTGGAAGTGGAGAGGGCTGCACACACAGAATATCAGAGGAGCTCAGCAAGTCAGGAAGTATCTAAGGAGAGGAATAAACAGTTGATGTTTTGGGTGGAAATCCTTCATTAGGCGGAGGGGGCTGGTTAATTATCAATTCAAGGAAAAAGGAAAAAGCAAAGGACCCTCAGGTCATTCTGGTGTGGAAGATGGAGATGATATTAAATTGCCAGGATGTCATTCATAGAGGTCATTAGACATCCTCTGGACATTTCAGTAGACTTTTACCTCTGAGATGTGGTCTGAAATGTACTCAGTGTGACACCAGAAGTAATAGCAGCCAGTTTTTGTAGAAAGAAAGCCCACAATAATGTAGTGAGCAGGTCATGCATTGCAGTGGAATAGAATAAAATATACTGGTCAAGAGTCCTCAGGTTCACTTGCGTGGAATCTATTCTAAGTGGTCATACAAGAGTAAATAAACCTTGGTTTAACATGCCTTCTGAAATAAATGGGAGTTCCAACACATTAATCAGGAAGTGGCAATATGGGATTACATACCTGATCTATCACTCTGATCATTGTAATTTTACCACTATTCTCCGGAGGCTCAATACACTGATAATGGGTAAGGGAAAAAGCCATCTATCACTGGACTCACTTGGATACCTCTGGATAACAAAGCATGAAACAAGCAACACGCCATGAGATTTAAGGATCACCAACTAAAAGTAATTTGTTCAAAAGTATCAGTTTTGAAAGAAAAATGAAAGATAAATATCAATAAAGGGGCTTCCTATAGGCACTTTAGCTGCAAATGGATCACCAAGCCAGAACTACAAAGAGAAGGGAAAAACTATTTTGTAAGTGACAATGAACAAATGGCAGAGGCATCACAGACAAAAAGGATTTGAGATTGAAGAGTGAATGCAGAAAATTTTATCGAGGTATCTATTAATGTGAACACATTAATGCAATCTTAGGGTTGAGTTCTGATGATCAAATGTGGCATCAAGGAACTCAAAAGTCAATAATTGGATTCATACCACAAACCTTGGAAGATTGTCCATGACCAGAAACTCAACACTTACCATCTACATAATGGTCTTTATTTATTTGTCCAGTCTACTTCAATAATGGTAACCTCCATGTTATGGTCAAATGGAAATTCACCCTTACAGAACTCACTAATCACTATACAAAATTTGAGTTACTGAATCACTGTTATGGAATTTATGTGGAAAGAAATAATCAGAATCAGAATCGGAATCTGGTTTAATATCACCGGCATACGTTGTGAAATTTTTAATTCGATGGCAGCAGTACAATGAAATATATGATAAATAAATATAGAGAAAAACAAACTGAATTACACCCAATTACAAATAATTGTTTACAACTTGCATTTCTTGATGCATGTGCAGATAACGTGGCTTCACGATATAGAAAATGGCAATATTGACCATGCTACAGGAGTGAAATTCTCTGTAACAAACGGTCTCCATTGCTACTTCTCAAATCCACAACTTCAACCACTTAGCAAAGCACTCTGTGTACATGCAACCTAGTTATGTACTGTAACCAAAAACAAGAGAAAATCTACAGATGCTGGAAATTCAAACAATACACACAAAATGCTGGAGGAATTCAGCAGGCCAGGCAGCATCTATGGAAAAGAATACAATTGATGTTTCAGGCCGAAATCCTTCTCTCCTCTCCCCCCACCTTTTAAACCTACTTCTCAGAAGTCGACTGTACTTTTTTCCATAGATGCTGCCTAGCCTGCTGAGTTCCTCCAGTATTTTGTGTGTGTTGGTTATGCATTTCCAAGTTGGGATTTGATCCAGTCTGGAGGAGAACTTGCAGGTTGTGTGTGCATTCAACCTGCAATTTCCTCTCCAGACTGGATCAAATCCTAACTCAGAAATGTAGGAGATCCTGCAGATGATAGAAATCTTGAGCAACACACCCAAAATGCTGGAGGAACTCTGCAAGTCAGGCATCATCTATGGAGGGGAATAAACAATCGATGTTTTGGGCTGCGACCCTTCATCAGGACTGGAAAGGAAGGGGGAAGAAGCCAGAGTAAGTAGGTGGGGGGAAAGGAAAGAAGTACAAGCTGACAGGTGATAGGTGAGACCAGATGAGGAGGAAGGCAGATGGGTAGGGGAGGAGAATGAAGCAAGAAGCAGGAAGCGATTAGGTGGAAGAGATAAAGGCTGAAAAAGAAGGAATTTGATAGGAGAGGACAGTGGACCATGGAAGAAAGAGAAGGAAGAGGGGAATCACAGGGAGGTGATGGGCAGGTAAGGAGAAGAAAAGGGATGACAGGGTACTTAGAGTGGGGAATAAAAAAAAAGGAAAAGGAGGGTAAAAGGCAAAATTACCAGAAGTTGGAGAAATCAATGTTTATGCCATCAGGTTGGAGGCTATCCAGACAGACTTTAAGCTGTTGATCCTCCATCCTGAGTTTGGCCTCACTATGACAGTAGCAGAGGCTGTCAGCAGACATGTCATATTGGGAAAGAGAAGTCAAATAAAATGGGTAGCAATTGGGAAATCTTGCCTTCTGCTGTGGTCAGATCCATCACCTCTGGATCTAAATCCTGGAACTTCTTATCCAAGGGCATTGCAGAAGGACGACAGTGATTTAAGGAGGCAGCTCATTATCACTTTCTCAAAGGAACTTGATTATGGAGAATAACTGCTGGCCTTGCCAAAAGGAATTTACACTGGGGGAGTATAATTAGAATTACAGACTTTTGAAAATCTAAAATATTGAATGAAATTACTGTCTGTAGAGAAACTTTCATCCATCAGCATAGATTTCTAGCTCAAATTTCTAAAAGATTTGTCATCAGCAATCAATTATAATTGATTCACTCATGGATAAAACAAAGTGAATGGATAAAGAAAATATTGAAGTTGTTGTTTAGTTGGATGTTTAAGAACACTTTATTAGTTATATAAAGGAAGAAAGCATTATATCTATTTAAAGGGACTGTGGCCAGATGGATAGGGTTGAATGGAATACAGTTGCTTATTCTTGATCTATTTCTGACCTTACGTAAGCATAGAACAGCACTGGAATTTACAGGGGATTGTTCCAATGACCATTATGATCACAGAATTGCCTAAACTGAAAAACAATGTATTTATTCTTTTTCAGAAAGTTCCGAAGTGTTTTACAATCAACAAGTACATTTAGTGTTCAAAAATAGGGAAGCACATTGCAACGGGCAATAGACAAATAACCCATGCTGTGTATTGACAAAGGAATGGTGACTAGGATCTTGGGGAATTGTCCAGTTAAAGGTGAATACTTCCATGTCTCATACAAGAAGAACTGCTGGGAGGTTTACGCATGATCTGTGGAGACAGAAGGATTTTCCAGGTGGACCATTCTTCCACCTCCACAGGTGAAACCTGACCTTCTAGCAGATTGTTTTTTGCCGCAGATTACAGCATCTGCAGTTTCTTTTGTCTCCATTGTGCTTAATCTCAGTCTGAATAAGTTAAGAAAGCTCAACTTCATGTCCCTACTAGCCCTTGAAACAATGCAGTCTTCTGTCAACTTTGGGACTAGTGATCAAGTTACACTCTGTTTGAGGCTTAGGTTCTTGATTAAACTCAGAGGAGAACTGCAGCCCTGAGTGAAAATGACATTTGATGGATGGTATTGGAAAGACGCCAGATACTCTTCAATTCACAGGTGTAACGCTATATATTCTGACAATAAGATGGCCAAAAATGAAATTCAATTAATGTGATTTTAAATAGAGCAGAGGAGATAAACAAGTCATTTAAGATGGTACGCAAACTGAGAGCCCACAAGAAAGCCTCGTGCTTCTTCGAAGGTTATGAAAAACAAAGAGGTGATGCCAAATTTGTAGATTGGCTTAGGGTGGAGTATTGTGGTCAGTTTTGTAAGTGGAGGAAAAATACAGAAGATCAAAGGTAATCATAACACTGCAAGTGTGTAAATCTGAAATAGAAAAAGAGTTAATATTTTAGGTTAACTCTGCTGCCCCCCTTGCTGGACACCTTGCAGTTCGTGTACCGTCCCAACCGTTCAACAGACGACACCATTGCCATTGCTCTCCACCTGGCCCTAACCCACCTGGACAAAAAAGACGTACATCCGAATGCTGTTCATAGACCTCAGTTCAGCGTTCAACACAATCATTCCTCAGAAACTGATTGGAAAGCTGAGCCTACTGGGCCTGAACACCTCCCTCTGCAACTGGATCCTGGACTTCCTGACTGAGAGACCTCAGTCAGACTGAATTGGTAGCAGCATCTCCAACACCATCACACTGAGCACGGGGACCCCCCAGGGCTGTATGCTCAGTCCACTGCTGTTCACTCTGCTGACCCACGACTGTGCTGCAACACACAGCTCGAACCACATCATCAAGTTCGCCAATGACACGACTGTGGTGGGGCTCATCAGCAAGAATGATGAGTCAGCATACAGAGAGGAGGTGCAGCAGCTGACGGACCGGTCCAGAGCCAACCCCCTGTCTCTGAATGTGAACAAAACAAAAGAGATGGTTGTGAGTTCAGGAGGACATGGAACGGCCACTCTCTACTGAACATCGATGACTCCTCCATAGAGATCGTTAAGAGCACCAAATTTCTTGGTCTTCACCTGGCGGAGAATCTCATCTGGTCCCTCAACACCAGCTCCATAGCAAAGAAAGCCCAGCAGCATCTCTACTTGCTGCAAAGGCTGAGAAAAGTCCATCTCCCAACTCCCATCCTCACCACATTCTACAGAGGTTGTATTGAGAGCATCCTGAGCAGCTGCATCACTGCCTGGTTCGGAAATTGTACCATCTTGGATTGCGAGACCCTACAGTGGATAGTGAGGTCAGCTGAGAAGATCATCGGGGATCATCCCGCTATTACAGACGTTTACACCACGCACAGCATTATGAAGGACCCCACGTACACCTCATACAAACTCTTCTCCCTCCTGCCATCTGGCAAAAGGCACCGAAGTATTCAGCCTCTCACGACCAGACTATGTAACAGTTTCTTCCCCCAAGCCATCAGACTCCTCAATACCCAGAGCCTGGACTGACACCAACCTATTGCCCTCTACTGTGCCTATTGTCTTGTTTATTATTTATTATAATGCCTGCACTGTTTTGTGCACTTTATGCAGTCCTGGGTAGGTCTGTAGTTTTATGTTGTTTTACGTAGTTCAGTGTCGTTTTTGTATTGTTCATGTAGCACCATAGTCCTGAAAAACGTTGTCTTGTTTTTAATCTGTACTGTACCAGCAGTTATGGTTGAAATGACAATAAAAAGTGACTTGATTTGACTTGACTTAACTTAAAGACTCTTCATCAGAACTGTCAAAAGAATCTTTAGCTTCAAGTGTTAACTTTGTGTTGTTTTCCACGGAAGTTACCTGATCTGCTGAATGCTTCCAGGAGATTGATAGCTTCTTATTATGTTACTGCAGGGATCTGTCAAGTAGCAAAAACCACTGAGGGAGGCGATGTTCATCTAAGTTTGAGGAGATTACTATGATACTTTGGGTAAGTAGGGCACGTCACAGCCAGTGGGAGGGTCCAAATTGTTTTCAGAATTAAACTCTACTGATGCTATTTAATTTGCTGCCATGTTGTTGATATGGATGGTCCAGGTCCGATCAGTTGTACCAGAACGACACCATCTTACTTATACCCCACCACCCCCCTCCCAAACCTCTACCACAGGGTATTAGGTATAATGGAGCTGCTGAGGAGAAAGAACAGGCATCTGTGGCTGATTTTCACTGGAATAGCCATTCTATATCTCTCAATATTGAACGTGTTTTTTCTCTTGGTTTTGATGTTACACAGATTGCACAGAAGACTAGTATGGACTGTGTCATTATTAGAGAATATGTAAATTGAAACAAATATTTGAATTGTCAACAGACAGCTATAATTCTTATCCTTATGATGGAAAGAGGGTAACTGATGAAATAGTTTCAAGTGATTGGGATCTTGGTCTAAAACCTGGTCTCCAACATCTACAGCTATATTTCTTTTTGATAATCTGATGATTGGTCCCTTTGATTCTCTGGTGACTTTAATTGTGCCAGGGATCTTCAGTGCCATGTTCAGTAGGAGGTGACCTTCATACCAAAGGCACTTCCACTCTCTTGAGGTAAATTACCTACAATGAGTTTTATCAGCGACAGTTGAAACTTCACTGACTTCACGTCCAGGTGCTGTTCTAAATCCAGAGAGGAGGTGGCATTTACAATGGTCAGAAGGATACAATAGCAAATATCAAAAGACCTCAGTAATGTGCTGTATTTTCTATATAATATGATGTTATATGTAGTAGAACAACTTGTTACATTTATTTGCTTAATCTATCAATCAAAACTGAATTTTCCCATTCATTGCACACAACCTGTTACATTTATGTGAACATAAGTACTAGTTGTCATCAAGATGAAATGTGTAAATGTTTGGCCAACTACTGGTAAAGTGTTTGAAGTACCATCAGCAATATGGCCGTTGCACTGTTGGTACAAGCAGCTAAAGCTTGGAAGGACACTGAACCACGGACCTAGCTTGGCAGGTTCTTTGTTGGATAAATGCAGTGATATTTGATAGAACTCCAGAAACATTTATGTACAGCCTGTACACTCATGACTGTGTGGCCAGGTTCTGCTCTAATTCCATTTACAAGTTTGCAAATGATACCACTGTAGTAGACTGTATCTCAAATAATGATGATTCAGGAGAATAGAAAGGAGCTTAGTGACATTGTGTCATGACAGCACTCTATCCCTCAATATCAACAAAACAAAAGACCTGGTTATTGACTTAGGGGGGAGGCTGTGTGCATGTTTTTGTTGACATCAATGGTGTTAGAGATGAGAGAGTTAAGAGCTTCAAGTTCTTCTTAGGTCAGACCACACTTGGAGTACTGTGTGCAGTTTCAGTCTCCAAATTTGACGAAGGACATTCTTGCTATTGAGGGAGTGCAGCGTAGGTTCACAAGGTTAATTCCTGGGATGGCGAGACTGTCATATGTCGAAAGATTGGAGCGACTGTGCTTGTATGCACTGGAATTTAGAAGGCTGAGAGGGGATCTTATTGAAACATATAAGATTATTAAGGGATTGGACACGCTGGAGGCAGGATGCATGTTCCCGCTGATGGGTGAGTCCAGAACCAGAGGCCACAGTTTAAGAATAAAGGGTAAGCCATTTAGAACTGAGTTGAGGAAAAACTCCTTCACCCAGAGAGTGGTGGATATATGGAATGCTCTGCCCCAGAAGGCTGTGGAGGCCAAGTCTCTGGATGCTTTCAAGAAAGAGATGGATAGAGCTGTTAAAGATAGCGGAATTAAAGGTTATGGGAATAAGGCAGGAACTGGATACTGATTGTGGATGATCAGCCATGATCACAGTGAGTGGCAGTGCTGGCTCGAAGGGCCAAATGGCCTACTCCTGCACCTATTGTCTATTGTCTATTGTCACCAATAGTCTGCCCTGGTCCAATCATGTTGCTGCCACAGCCAAGAAAGCTCGCCAGCACCTCTACTTCCTCAACAGGTTATAGAAATCTGGCAAGTCCCCATCAATCCTTACCATTTTTATCAGCACACCATAGAAAGTATTCCGTCTGGCTGCCTAACATTGCAACTGTTCTGCACATGACCGTAAGAAACTGAAGAAAGTTGAGGACACAGCTCAGCATATCATGGAAACCAGCCTCCCCTCTATGGACTCCATCTACACTGCCACAGTAAAGCAGCCAGCATAATCAAAGACCCCACCCACCCTGAACATCTTCGCTTCTCCTCTCTCCCATCAGGCAGAAAATAAAAATGCCTGATAGTATGAACTAGTAGGCTCAAGGCCAGCTTCTACCCTGCTGTTATGAGATCACTAAGTGGTTCCCTTTTACAAGAGGGTTGACTCTTAACCTCACAATCTACTTCATTATGACCTTGCACCTTATGGTATTCCCATGCTTCACTTTCTCTGTAGCTTTTACACTTTATTCTGCATTGTTATTCTTTTACCTTGTTCTACCTCAATGATCTAATGTGTATGAACAGTATACACAGGACAAGCTCTTCACGGTATATGGAACTTCTGACAATAATAAACAAATACTTCAAATACAGCAACCCACTTCACTTGCTTTGCCCAGTGAACCTGCCCTTCACTGTAATACCAGATCAACATCCAGCTATGATTATACCATGATGTTAGACATCTGTAAGGATTTTTATGTTACTGCGGAGGCTAATTAAAATGGCGTTTTTGTTACGTTAATCTGGGGAATGCGGCTTTGTTGTGCTTTAACGCTGAGAAAGTTTGCGCTAGCAGCTTATTGTGGTTTAGAGGGAGATAAGAGGGTGCTATTAACCAATTGGGATAGTTGTTATAGTTTTGGTGTATTTGAAGATACTGTATGCGCGGGGTTTTGGGGCAGAAGGCGGGAGAGCGAGACAGAGGATGGACCAGGTGCTGTGAGTCCACTAACGGGGTCGGACCCCGAGCGGGACGTTCGGCGAGGAGACGGAGACGGACTCGTGTGGAGCGTCTGGTCGACCACCGTTGTTGGTCCCAGGCGGCCGGTCGAGGTGGTCCGAGGGGGTCGCAGGGTGAAGAAGAAGGTTCTTGAGCTCCAACGGTTTTTGTGCACAAAGAGATTGAGCTTTGATAAGTGTGGCGCCTTTTATTTTCCTTTTATATTTTATTCTCTTTTAATTATATAGTTCCAGTAATATCTATAAACTGTAAATCATTTAATTGCATCTGGTGTATTGTCTGTTATTCGGGCGGGGTGGGGTACCTCACACAGCATCCACACAAACGAATTACCCAGTTTGGCGGGGCCGAGGCTGTTTCCCTAGACGACAGCGAGCCGAGCGACCCTGAGGGTGGCCAGGGGGGCTACACATCTTAGATCAATTTTCAGTAAACTTTTGAGAAGGGTTTTTTAATGGCTAGATAAAAAAATCTCTTCCAGATATTTTTAGGAAGGAAGTTTCAAGACAAGAAATGTGCAGAGTTATAAAAAAAGTCTCATTTAAAATCATATACATAATTTACAACATAAAATTAATCATATTCATTTTTAAAAATGTATTTTTTTGGATGTAGACTTATTGCCCATCCCTAATTGTTCTTGAAAAGGGGGTGATGAGGCATCAATGTATATTGCTTCAGTCTCTCCAGTGAGGATACCAATGCAGCACAGTTGGGTGGGAAATTCCAGCATTTGGATTCAGTGATGATATATTTCCAAGTCATTTTGGTGTGTGACTTAGAAAAGTGATATTCCCATGCACCTTCTGCCCTCCTTCTTGGTGATTTAGTTGTGATGTTTTGAGGATCAGCCTAGGTATGAATATGCATTGTGTAGACGTTGCACGTTTCAGCAATGGTGAAATGGAGGGAATAAATGTTTAGGATAGTGGAAAGGGTACCAATCAAGTAGAACATAGAACAATACAGAACAGTACAGGTCCTTTGGCCCATGATACTGAGGTGAATCTACCACATCCTTCCTATAATGAGGCAACCAGCATAGAACACAATATTTGTAGTGTGGTCTAACAAAAGTTTGATAGAGCTGCAGCATTACCTCTTGCCCCTTGAACTCAATTCCTTGACTAATGAAGGCCAAGACCCCACACCCCTTCTTAACAATCTCATCAACTAGTGTTGTACTTGAAGGATGTGGAAGATTCACCTCAACATCATGGGCCAAAGGACCTGTACTGTTCTGTATTGTTCTATGCTCTACTTCTACTGGTGTGGACCTCAAGATACCTCTATTTCTCCACACTGTTAAGAATCCTGCAATTAGCATGTTTCATAGAAACATAGAAACATAGAAAATAGGTGCAGGAGTAGGCCATTCGGCCCTTCGAGCCTGCACTGCCATTTATTATGGTCATGGCTGATCATCCAACTCAGAACCCCGCCCCAGCCTTCCCTCCATACCCCCTGACCCCCATAGCCACAAGGGCCATATCTAACTCCCTCTTAAATATAGCCAATGAACTGGCCTCAACTGTTTCCTGTGGCAGAGAATTCCACAGATTCACCACTCTCTGTGTGAAATAGTTTTTCCTAATCTCGGTCCTAAAAGGCTTCCCCTCTATCCTCAAACTGTGGCCTCTCGTTCTGGACTTCCCCAACAACGGGAATAATCTTCCTGCATCTAGCCTGTCCAATCCCTTTAGGATCTTATACGTTTCAATCAGATCCCCCCCTCAATCTTCTAAATTCCAATGAGTACAAGCCCAGTTCATCCAGTCTTTCTTCATATGAAAGTCCTGCCATCCCAGGAATCAATCTGGTGAACCTTCTTTGTACTCCCTCTATGGCAAGGATGTCTTTCCTCAGATTAGGGGACCAAAACTGCACACAATACTCCAGGTGTGGTCTCACCAAGGCCCTGTACAACTGCAGTAGTACCTCCCTGCTCCTGTACTCGAATCCTCTCGCTATAAATGCCAGCATACCATTCGCCTTTTTCACCGCCTGCTGTACCTGCATGCCCACTTTCAATGACTGGTGTATAATGACACCCAGGTCTCGTTACACCTCCCCTTTTCCTAATCGGCCACCAGTCAGATAATAATCTGTTTTCCTATTTTTGCCACCAAAGTGGATAACTTCACATTTATCCACATTAAGTTGCATCTGCCATGAATTTGCCCACTCACCCAACCTATCCAAGTCACTCTGCATCCTCTTATCATCCTCCTCACAGCTAACACTGCCACCCAGCTTCGTGTCATCTGCAAACTTGGAGATGCTGCATTTAATTCCCTCATCCAAGTCATTAATATATATTGTAAACAACTGGGGTACCAGCACTGAGCCTTGCGGTACCCCACTAGTCACCGCCTGCCATTTTGAAAAGGTCCCGTTTATTCCCACTCTTTGCTTCCTGTCTGCTAACCAACTCTCCACCCACACCAATAACTTACCCCCAATACCGCGTGCTTTAAGTTTGCACACTAATCTCCTGTGTGGGACCTTCAGAGTGAATCACTTCCAAAGTGGATCACTTCACACTTTTCTGGATTGAACTCCATCCTACCACTTCTCAGCCTAGCTCTGCATCTTATCAGTGTCCTGTTGCAACCTATAACAACCTTCAGCACCATCCATAACACCACCAACCTTCATGTTATTGGCAGACTTATTAATGCAGCCTTTCACATTTTCATCCAAGTCATTTATAAAAGTCACCAACAGCAGGAGTCCTAGGAAAGATCCCTGTGGAACACCACTGATCACTCCAGGTAGTATACACTTCATCTACTGCCACCAATTGTATTCTGTGGGCAAGCCATTTCTGAAAACACATGGCCAAGTTTTTCCTGGATCCTGTGCCTCCTGACCTTCTGAATGAGCCTACCATGTGTAACCTTGTCAAGTGCCTTACTAAAATCCATATTCACAACATCTACTGCTCTGACTTCATCAATTTATTTTGCCACTTCCTCAAAGAATGAAATCAGGCTTGTGAGGCATGGCCTAGCCCTCACAAATCCATATTGACTATCCCTAATCAGATTTTCCCTCTCCTGATAGTCACTCAGCTACATGCCTCCTGCAATTTAGGTGTGACTGCCTTCCTGTAGCTCCTATCTATTCCCTCTTCATTTTCCCAAATGAGCCGAATGTTACCTAGATCCAGCTCCAGTTCCCTAACACAGTCTGTAAGGTGCTGATCCTAGGTATACTTTCTGCAGACAGAGCCATCGGGAAGACTGGAGGTCACCCTGCTTGAGGAGCATATCACTGACCTGGGAGCCATTCTTACTACTCTAACTGGACACTGATAAATCAGGAAAGAGAAACTTAATAGTAACCTCACCCTAGCCTTCGTCTCTCGCCACCTCACCAAAGTCTCTTAAGCTAAAGCCTCAGTACCCCATTCTAACACTGGCCCACTCCAGCTATGGCCATTCTACTTAAACCTAACATTTTTTGCCTTTTCAAAGTACCTAATAACTCAAACGATCTCAAGCTCCAGAGAAAGCCCTGTGTGGCACCAATCGCTTTTAAAATCTAGTGCTTAAGCTCTACAAGCAATTCTCAAGTTCCACCTGAGACAGGTAGGTTGCTTTGTCCTGGATGGTGTTAAGCATTCTGGGTGCTGTTGGAGTGACACTCACTCAAGCAAGCAGACAGTATTCCATCACCTACCTGGCCAGTGCTTTGTGGATGGAAGAAAGACTTTGGGAGTGTTAAAAGGTGGATCACTCACTGCATGATACACAGCCTTGGACCTCACCTTGCAGTCACAGCATGTATGTATGCGACTAGTCTACGTGGGTTTCTGGCCAATGGTGACCCTCAGGATATAGTACTGGCATTGAATACCAAAATTTCTTTTTGTTGAAAACATAATGTTCTGAAGGAAAAGTCATCTAACTATGAATAAATATTTGAAAAAGAAGGAAGAAAGTTTGCTTTCCTATTAAAATGGTTGGAGAATTCAAAGATTAAGTCATCTCTTGATTTGAGTGTGGCCATCTGCTTCTCTTATCTATGCAGAAAACCTGCCAAACCAAAAGCCATGGGCGTTTTGCCCCCTTCTGTCTCTTCGAGTTTGTCTCCAATCTAAATCAAACATGGCAATACGATTGCCTTTTTGTCTGAAGTTCAACAAAGTGTATTTTACTTATTTCCCTTTGAAACCATCCTTAAAATTATCTCTTTATCTTTTGTTTTCCACCTTTGTTGAAAGTTTCTGTTGACTTTAACTGCCAATGCCAATGCCATGGAGCAAAATCCACAGCTAAAATGTTATGAGTAGTATTGTAAGTTATTTTTATACACACAACTGAGGAATGAAGCTACTCTGCATTGCAGCTTTGTATACAAATTGCTGAGCTGCATCTACAGTTGTACAGAGTTATGGACACAGCTCGGCACATGCTGGAAGCCATCCTCCCGTCCACACTGTCTGCACTTCTTGCTGCCTCAGTAAAGTAGCCAGCATAATCAGACCCCCACCCACTTCAGATCCTCCCATCAAGCAGCAGATACAAAAGCCTGAAAGCACTCACCCCCAGACTCAAGGACAGCTTTTATCCCACTGTTACAAGACTATTGACTGGTTCTACAGTATGATAAAATGAGCTTTACCCATACAATCTATCTTGCATTTTATTGTCTACCTGCACTGCTCTTTCTCTGTAACTGTAACACTTTATTCTGCACTCTGTTATTGTTTTACCTTGTGCTACCTTAATGCACCGTTGTAATGAATTAAACTGTATGGATGGTTTGGAACACAAGTTTTGCACTCTTTCTCATATATGCGACAATAATAAATACACTCATCAACTTAACCTCAAGTTTCAGGGAAACACATGACTTCTGCTTTGAATGCAACCAATGATTAAGTCATCATATCTCTCTGAATATAGAGCAGATTGTGCCCTTTGGCTTTTATTAGCCTCCACCATGATCAATCTAACTCTTCCCTCTACACAACCCATAACCCTCCATTTTTCTGACATCCATGTGCTTCTCTAAGAGTCTTTTAAATGTCGTCATTGTACCTTTGTGGTAGAGAATTTCAAAGGTTCGCGACCAAATGAGAGGAGAAATTTTATTTGATTTCAGTCACACACGGCACTACCCCAGCAAGATCCCTAATTTTGAGACTATGACCCTTAATTTAGACTCTTCATCGAGGGACAACATCGTTCTGTTTCTGCCCTGTTTCTTCCATGTAAGAATATAGTGTTACCTTCCATTCTTCTAATCGCTAGAGAATCTAGAATTTATCTGCCTAATCCCTTTGTATAACAGGCTCATCGACTCTGGGTCCAATCTAGTGAGTCTTTGTTGTGCTTCCTCAAGATAGAACAATTATGTCCTTTTTATTAGGAAAGGAGATCAAAGTTATGCACAATATGCCAGGTAGAGTCTCACCATGGCTGTGTATAGTTGCAGAAAGACATCCTTACACTTGTATTCAATTACTCTAGGAATAAAAACTAACATGTCATTTCCTTTCTTAATTGCCATCTGCAGCTACATGTCAGCTTCCAATGAATTATGTATAATGATATCCAGGTCCCTTGGAATATTAACATGTTCCAGTCTCTCCCCATTTAAAAACTGTTCTGTATTAGAGCATTTCTCTTCCCAAGTGGATAACTTTGCATTTGTCTGCATCAAAATCCAGCTGCTTGTCTAAATCCTCCAGGAGACTGTTTGCATACTCATAATTATTCACTTTCCCAATTAGCTTTGTGCCACCAGCAAACTTCAAAATGCTGTATTTGGTCTCCTCACCTAAGTCATTGATATAAAACGTGAATCATTGAGGCCCAAGCATGGGTTCTTGCAATCTCCCATTAGTCACAGTCTATCAACATGACCAGGGTCTGCTTACTTGTACTCTTTTTTCCTATCTGTCCCAACCCATGCTGGTGTGGCCTCCGTCAGTCATGGTCGACCATGGGTACTGTGCCTTTGGTAGTCACTGGTTTGTCGAGCAGCATCAACTGTGGCTATTGAGGCTGATCCTGGAACGGCAGGCTCTGCCACAGTTGCTGCATGTGTAGGGCATCATGGAATTGTTGTCCACTGTCCGCTGTGCTCTCCGTTTAGCTCTCCACTCCTTAAACTGACTCAGGATCACTCTTTCACCTTGCTCTAGGTGTTGCTGAAGAGTACCTCGCCATTTGTTGCAGTCATCTGCTGTATCTTCTCAGCACTCTGTGATGATTTTTAAGGCTTTCATGTCGCGCATGCAGAGGTCCTTGAAGCGAAGCTGGGGTCTACCAACGTTCCACTTGTCTGTTGTTAGTTCTCTGTAGAGGATGTCCTTTGGCAGATTACCATCCTTCATATGACAGACGTGGCCCAGCCAGCGCAGTCTGCGTTGTCTTAAAAGTGTGAACATTGTGGGAAGTCCAGCGCGGGAGAGAACCTCAGAGTTTGGAAATTTGTCTCTCCAGGTGATGCTGAGGATATGGTGAAGGCTGTGCAGGTGAAAACTATTGAGTTTCCTCTCCTGCTTGGTGTAGATGGTCCAAGTCTCACTCCCATACAGGAGGGTGCTAATAATGCATACATTGTACACAGCAGCCTTGGTCTTTGTAGCGAGTTTCAGATTCTCCCAGACCCAGGAGGAGAGCCCAGCAAGGATCGATGCTGCTTTGCTAATACGCCTATTGACTTCAGCATCGATAGACAGAGTGTTGCGAATGGTCGACCCCAAGTATGTGAACTCGTGGGCCACTTCTAGATCATAATTGTCTAGTGTCTCCACTACGTTCTGGGCAAGGACATTTATTTTCTTTAGGCTGATGGTAAGCCTAAAGTCCTTGAATGCCTTAGAGAAAAGGTCCATGAGAGTTTGTAGTTGTTGTTTGGTGTGCGAGGTTATAGCAGTGTCATTGGCAAAGATCATGTCATGTATTAAGATCCTTCGCACCTTTGTTCTTGCTCTCAGGCGTGCAGGATTGAACAGCCGCCCATCAGACCTGGTGTGCATGGAGATCCCTTCTGTCGACGTCCCAAACACGTGCTTCAATAACATAAAGAAGATGCCGAGTAATGTTGGGGTCAATACGCATCCTTGTTTGACTCCACTACGAATAGCAAAGGGTTCTGTTGAGCTGCCATTGTACTGAACAGTAGCCCTCATGTCGTCATGGAATGACTTGATGATACTTTGGAGTTTTGGGGGACAGCCAATCTTGAGGAGAACCTGAAAGAGCCCATTCCTGCTGACAAGGTCGAATGCCTGGTCAAGTCGATGGAAGTGACATAGAGGGGTTTCTGTTGTTCCCTGAAGGGCAAAAGTTTAGGGGTAACATGAGGGGGAACTTCTTTACTCAGAGAGTGGTAGCTGTGTGGAATGAGCTTCCAGCAGAAGTGGTTGAGGCAGGTTCGATATTGTCATTTAAAGTTAAATTGGATAGCTATATGGACAGGAAAGGAATGGAGGGTTATTGGCTGAGTGCAGGTCGGTGGGACTAGGTGAGAGTAAGCATTCGGCACGGACTAGAAGGGCCGAGATAGCCTATTTCTGTGGTGTAATTGTTATATGGTTATATGGTTATGCTGGTATATTACTCTTAATTCAATGTGCAGGATTTATCAAAAGCATTCTGAAAATCCAATCACAACACTTTCCCTAATACCTCCTTGCCTACTCATCTTGAAAGAACTCCAACAGATTAATCAAGCAGGACTTTTCTTTCATAAATCTATATTGACTTTGCTCACTTTATCATTTTTTTATGATTTAAATTTTATTGAATTCATTTACAAATTTTTCCCCAAACCCTTGAGTCAGCGTTGAAATTATGTAAATCATAGCTTACAAAACATAAAATGATCCATAAAATAAAAAACAAACATGGCAGAAATAAATATCAATATAATAACCATGTGTGTCTATTTAGACCTCCAATAACATAAAAGACTGCCATTCAGCAATATGCTTCACCACACATTCACCACTATTTCCCCCCCAGGAAACCTAAATATTTGCCCTGTTTTTTGTGTATAGATGTCCAATCTATCAAACTGTTTGTAAGACATGCGTTCAAAAGCTGCCACTTTGGCTATTTCTGTGGCCCACTCCTGAAATGATGGTTCCCCCCAAGTTCCTCCAACCTTTAAGTATAATTTGTCTTCCTACCATTATACCTGTCTGGATCCAATTTTGAGAGTGTTTATCCCCAAGTAACCCAAATGTGTCTCCCAAGACAAAAAGTCTGGGGCAGAAAGGGAGTTGAATACCCGAAACTTCACCAATATACTTATGTATCATAATCCAAAATTCTTGAATTCTGGGATAAGACCAGAGCGCATGTACTAAGTCCCTTTTATCCGCCTCTCAGCACCAGCAATCAGGGGTGTTTTTCAACCCTAATCTATGTAACCTTGTTGGAGTCCTATAGAAACGGTATAGCATCTTAAACTGAATAAGGCGCACCCTCAGGTCTCTTGCCATTGTTTTGACATTTTTGCAAATTTTGTCCCACTCCTTTGTCTCAAACGTCACACTCAGGTCTTTTCCCCATGCTCTTTTAAGACCCAACAGAAATTTGTCCCCGGAGATTTGTGTTAAAGCTGAATAGTAAGTTGAGGCTTCGTGAACTTTACCATATACAGACAGTATCGTAGCAACTTGTGGGGGTTGCTGTGTAGAACCTAAAGCTGTATGTAGCAAATGACGCAGTTGAAGATATCTCCAAAATTGTGACCTAGAGATATCGTACTGTTGGGTTAATTGATTAAAAGATTTTAAACTGTCATCATTATAAAGGTCTCCCAATTTAATTATGCTTTTCCCTTGCCATTCCCTCCAGAAGAAAGGGGACTTATCAATACACAACTTTGGATTCATCCGGATACTTGAGGCTTCATTCAAATATGGATTAAATTTTAATAATCTGGCTAGCTTATTATTTCACCTAGTTACATTTCACCTTACTTCTCTCTTAAAAGGGATACCCGACAGGTTTCCCCACTTTCTCCAATATTGTTCTGTCCAGCTTTGGGGCCCCTGGGAGCAGCATTCAGAGAGAATGAGAACTTTATAGGGGTATCTGTGGCAGGACAGGTTCATAAACTGATGCTTTATGTGGATGATATTTTATTATCTGTGTCGGACCCTAGTCGATCGGTGCCATGTCTTTTTCACATTATAAGGTCTTACTCTAGATTCTCAGGTTATAAGGTTAATTGGACAAAATTGGAAGCACTACTGTTGACTGCATATTGCCCTGCATCTGCTTTTTACCCAGGCCAATTTCACTGGCCAAAGAAGGGTATACGACATTTAGGTATTAATTTTCCCCCTCAACTGAAGGATTTAGTAAAGGTAAATTTTGATCCTTTATTGTAGAGAATTTCATGTAATGTAGACAGATGGTCATCATTGTATTTGTCAATGTCAGGAAAAGTAAATGCCTTGAAGATGAATGGCAATCCAAAGGTTAATTATCTGTTCCAATTGTTACCAGTTCAAATCTCATTAACATATTTTAAGCAATTTGATAAAATAATGAAGGCTTTTATTTGGAATGGTAAACACCCACACTTAAACTTTAACACATTACAATTGCCAATTAAAAGAAGGGGCTTAGGTCTGCCAAAGTTAATATACTATTACTATGCCTTTACTCTTAAGCATTTAACACATTGGTGTCTCCCTCTGGAAAGAGCGCCTCCTTGGTATCGCATTGAGTGTTCTGCTCTTCCTCCCATCCCTCCATTACAATGTTTGTCTATCAAGTTACCTCCTGAGGCAAGGTCTCACCCAATTATATTGCACATGCATTTGTTTTGGAATAACCTTTATTATTTTCTAAGTATCTGAGCTATTACATTTTTTTCATTCTAGATCCCAGCACTTTCCATAGGAAATTCATTAATAATTCCCTGTTTTATACTTTCCCTCTTTTTTAAAATAGTGGCACCACACTTGTAACCCTCTAACCTGCACAAACAACTCCAGGATCTACAAAAATCTGGAAGATGATAACCAGAACATCCAGTCATAGGAGCCACCTCTTTCAAAAGGTGAGAGGGTGAGAGAGAGAGAGAGAGAGAGGGAGAGAGAGAGATTATCAGACCCTTGGGATTGTCAGTTTTCAAGCTCATTAGGTTCTCCAGAAGTATTTTTAATATTAATTTCATTTTGTTCAGTTTTTCCATTATTTCTGTGCTGCCCATTGCAAACTCTGCTCTGTTTACTGCAGGTCCCTTATGGATAATGACAGAAACACTTACATACTTAAACTAATTCAGAAATGGAAAAGTAATGAGGATGCATACAGGTTCCAAGGTGATTTAAACAAGCAGAGTGAGGGCTTCGAAAAAAAACAATGGAAGTGGTGGGGAAATTAGATAAATACTGTGTGTCTGTGCTCTTACAAGGCAAAAACACTTAGAGAAGTACTGAGAATCAAAGGTTCAGTAGAACGGGGAAAAAAAACAGAAAAGGGGAATCATAGATGTAAGAAAGTGACAAGTGCCTTAGCAGAATTTAAATTTTGAGTTTCTTGTACCTCGCTGTGCTGCTGGCATCATATCATGCCAGGAAGTGATAGCTTCCCAGTTTTACTTATCTTTGAATTTAATGAAGCAATGCAATGAGCAATAACATCCTTAAACAACAGCTCATTGTTCAGCTGGGTACGATATTGAGACATAATAGAGTCAATATCATAATGAACGGTAGTGGCTGCATCTTGACTAGAGCCTTCCTCCTCAGAGGCATTGCTGGTCAGCACAACTGATCTTGGTCTCTTATGCACATGGCTAGCGGTTGCCAACTGCCAGGGTATGGTTGATGTAAGTTATACCATGAGCCCACTTCAGCATCTTCAATGGGAAGACAGACAACTTTTTGAAGAAATAATGGGGTGTGGGTTGGTGGAACTGCAGTATTATCCTGCCTCCCCAGGGAAAGTTTAGCAGGCTAAGGAAGTTGGGGAGACTTAAAGCTTTTGAAATGACAAGAGAAAGTTGTGTCAACTGTTCTCAGTTGTCAGTGCCTTTGTCTCCGAGGTAGGTGGACCTAATTTCCATTTTAGTGACCTCTGCACAAAACTCTAGGCTGGAGAGCAGGTGCAATACCGAGTGAGAGCTATGGTGTCTTTTAAGCACCGAGTATACCAAGCCTCGTGGTTTGAGCAGTGGATGGAAGCAGTCTCATTGAACTATTTTAAAGAAAAGCATGGAAATTATCCTGGTTCTGAATTAGTATTTCTAAAAGGAATGGTCCATTGATTGTCATATTGCTGCTTGAGAGAAATTTCTCTGAGCATGTGCACTATGTAAGTTCCTACATTACAACAATAACTACACTTCAAACAGACTTTGTTGATTGTGAAGCACTTCGTAAGGATTTGGAAACCTCTATATAAATGCAAGTATTTCTTGATTTAAAGCAGAAATACCAGACTCAACCTCCAGCTTCATTATAACTAATGATCTGTCAGGCAGTGTTGTAAATGTGAGTGCTTCCTTATCTGTGCTACCCATGGCTTCTTGAGTATGTTGAGGGTGTGCCTGTGGCAGATTTGAGCGGCATGTGTAGGAGGAGCTGGTAAGTCAATCAACCCACCCGAATACTTCAATTCACTGCCACTCTGTTTCAACATTCTGTGCATCAAAGTGCACAGCAAGTATTCAGAAAAAAAAACTATTATTTACTTTACCCTCTCTGTTTACAGACAGAAATGATGTGGTAGTGAGATGAAATTCTACCCCTGTACTCACGTAGAAATAGTGTAGCTGTTACTCAGTGAAGAAAAGTACGGTGGAAGCAGCAGACTCTGTAAGGAAAGGACTGGAGACACACTGGATTGTCATAGAAGCAAGTTAGGTAAATGTGACCCAGTTGATGTACTAGATCTGGATTTCCATGAGGTACATAATGAGGTGACATATAAAAGATTTCTGCTGCACAAGATAAAGGATTATGGTGCTGAGTTTCATATTTGATTGCACAGAGGATTGATCAAGAGGCAGAAAAACACTAAAGGTCAGCATGCTTCTACAGGATGTAATTTAAAAAAGGAAATTGCAAGAAAGAATTGGGAACAACATTAAGAAAGTTTTGTTGCTATTACCGGATATTGATCAGAGTACATCTAGAGTACTGCATTAAATTTTGAACTTATTTGAAGAAGGATAGCAATAGTTTGGTAATTTTATTCCCTAAATTAGAGGTTGTCTTATGATATATATTAAAAAGGTCAAGCTTATAAGCTCTGGAGATAAAAGGTGATTTCATTGAGGTGTACAGGAGTCTGAGGGTCCTCAGTATTGAAACACATTTCTCTGATGGCTACATCTAGAATTGGATGAGAGTCTCTGGAGAGAGGGTCCACAACTTAGAGTATTTTCTTTTCTCAAAAGGTTATGAATTTTTGGGACTCATCACCCCTGAGGTCTGTAGATACAGAAACATCAAACATACGCAAGGAGGTACATTTTAGAACTACTTTTGAGTTGAGGGTTAAAGTTTAAGGAGTTCATGAAGGTTAATAGGCTTGGGTTAAAGATCAGATGAACTATGAATGGTGAGCAGACTTGAGGAGATGTGTGGCCGACTCCTGATACTATTTTTATGCTCTTTTCCTACCCTGTTAACCAACTATGTAAGGAAACATTGCCTTGTTGTAAATGATACGGAACGCAAACTTCAACTGACTTGAGAGCTTTTCTTCTTGAATGTTAAGAAATAGTTTCATAAAAATATCAGGGGAGTATAAAAAACTTAAAGTTCATGTCCATTATACTACTTTGAATTTTCGTAAAAACGTCAACTTTCCGTTTTGGATTGTATTAGTGTGAATGTGAGAGAATCATGAAAAAAGAAATTAGTAGCCAAGATGAAAGGGACAGAATACTGTTTTACTTAGCTGTTGTCAGAGTATATCCTTTTACACGACTGTAGTGCTATTAAATATTTCACACTGCAGATTGCCTTTGACTTGCAGAACGTGGCCTTCCTTTTTCACAAATGTGTGGTCATTGAACTTTTGTTTTGTCTCTGTCTCTATTTTACAATGAGTGAGGTGAAGATCCTCCCATCATAGTGTTAGGTATGGAGTTCCAGGATTTTGAATCAACTAAGATGTAGGAACTGCTGTGTATTGCAACAATATGCATAAGTTGTTTATTTTGGCATTCTTACGCATCTGCTGCCCTGTAACTAAACGAGAGAACAAATGGGAGCTTGGAAACTGCGGAGCATTTTGAAAAGTAGGTGCAATTAAACAAGGAAAAGTACTTTCTTTCCCCTTATATATTTTCTGAAATTTATAGGACAAAAATAAAAGCTAAGACAGCTGTTGAACAATGGTTTGGATCTTCCAAGCCGCTGTGATGTCAGTGCTGATTCCCCAAT
Source organism: Mobula birostris (assembly GCF_030028105.1). Lineage (NCBI taxonomy): Eukaryota > Metazoa > Chordata > Chondrichthyes > Myliobatiformes > Myliobatidae > Mobula > Mobula birostris. Next base: position 70,206,832 of record NC_092375.1, on the reverse strand, counting down.
CTTCGGACCGACTCATGTTGGTCCATTGTTGCTGACCTCTTGACTTTTGCAATTGCTCTCAGTGAACCAGGCAGTACCAAGGTGCTTTGGAGCACCTGAACTGTTGAATGGTGGGATGCCTCGGGCTAAGTGAGCTCCAAGAAGGAGCAAGTTGCCTGCCTCCGTCTGGCACTTGGAGAGGTGGTGGAGGACAGAAGCAAAGCTTTTGGTACAAAGATCACCAGCCAGTTTTTTTATAATCACTAAAGAGATCTGCACCAGTAAGGATCATATCACAAGTATCTTTCATAGTAAAGGCAACCTTTATTAAAATGGAGACAAGCAACAATTTTCTAAAAGCTCCTCTTTCCTCCCAGTAATCCAGAGTGATCCCTGGACAGTACCCTACACTTTACAGCTCATTTGGCTGTTTTACTGTGTGGGGAATGACAGGCCTTTTACTCATGCTCTATCCTGAGAAACGACTCAGCTGAAAAATGTCACGGGCTAAATGAAGGAACTTGTCATCAGTTTAACAAACTTGACCAATAGTAGCTTGGGCAATTAGTGCAAGATTTAGCAATGAGTTACACTGCTGAATTCCCTCAGTAATGGTCCCAAGAGGCTTGGGATGGGTTGCAGAACAAAGCACACTCCAGCTTATAGCAGCAGACAAAAGCAGCATGCGATAGATGAGAGACGAGGCCCATTATGAAGTAAAAGGAAATGACTTTCCTAATTTAATTGTACTTCTCAAAAGTACTTGTCATACCTGTACAAAGGGGTCAGGTTATACCTGAACTCGCATGAGATCAATAGCCTTGTGTGCAGGTTTGCTAGAGTTTTTGGGGAGGGTTTAAACTAGTTTGCCAGGGGATGGGAACTAAAGTGGATAGGTCAGAAGATGGAGCAGTTAGTGTAAAGGTAGATGTAACATGTAAAGAGACTGTGAGGATGGATAGGCCATGGAAAAGGCGCAAATGCAGTTAGCTGGATGGGTTGAAATATGTTTATTTTAGTGACAGAGGTATCAGGAACAAGGGTGATGATCTTAGAGCATGGATTGATACTTGGACCTATGATGTTGAGGCCATAATGACTGTTACAAGGGCAGGAATGGTTACTGGATGTTCTGGGGTTTAGAAATTTCAAAAGGGACAGGGAGGGAAATAAAAAGAGGTGGAAGAGTGGCATTGCTAATCAGCTGGAGAAAGGGAGGACGTCATGGAGGATTGTCTACTGAATCAGTGCAGGTGGAAGTCAGAGACACTAAGGTGCCGATCAGGAGGTAGATTTTAGAAAGATGCAATAATAAACCAGGGTTGTTTTCGTGACTGACTTCAACTTCACTATTATTGATTGGTACCTCCTTAGTGCAAAAGGTTCAAATTGGGTGGAATCCAGGAAAGGTTAATGTAGACAGGCTGATTAGAGAAGAAACCGTAGTGGATCTGGTATGAGGCAATTAATCTGAGCAGATGTCAGATCTCTTGGTGGTTGAGCATTTCAGAGACAGTGATCACAACTCCCCTCACCTTTACCATTGCGTTGGACAGGGATAGGAGCACACACTATGGGAAAGTATTTAATTGGGGAAGGGTGAATTATGATGCTATTAGGTAAGAACTTGGGAGGATAAATATGGAACAAATGCACTTAGGCAAATCATAATGGAAATGGAAATGTTTAGGATGCACTTGTATAGGCTTCTGGGTTAGTTTGTCCTATTGAGGCAGGGAAAGGATGGTTGACAAGACTTTTTTCCCAGGGTGGAAATGGTTTATATGAGAGGATATAATTTTAAGGTGTTTGAAGTGAAGTACAGGAGTGGGATGTCCGAGGTAGGATTTATTCACAGAGAGGGGTAGATGTGTGGAATGCATTGCCAGAGTGGTGGGAGAGGCAGATACATTAGGAATATTTAAGAGATCCTTTAATAGGCACATGGATGAAAGAAAACTGGTGGGCTACGTGGGAGGGTGTTGCAGTAAGTGTCAATCTTACCTATTCATCAAAAACCACTCCCCCATGCTAGCCAGGGATTGGCTTGCTTAAGGAGCTTTGCAGTCTTTCCACTGGCACAGTTTGGTGCCAGGCTATGTGCCAATGAGACCATGGTGCTGGAAGAGTATAAACCTAGCCGCTGAAAACACTCTGTTTCTTACTTCATGGGTTCACTGTCAGTCTGAGTTGTAACTGATGCCGTGGGAACAGTGGAAGTGTACTGCATTGAGAGAAGTCCCAAGCACAGACTTTAGGTAAACGTTTGTAACTGGGTGTAACTTGAAGGGCTTACTTAATATTTAGAGTTTTGTCCTGAAAATAAATAATTCAAGTTCAAAGTTCAAAGTACATTTGTTATCACAGTACATATATGTCAATATATACAACCCTGAGATTTATTTTCTTGTGGACATTCACAGTAAGTACAAGAAACACAATAGAATCAATGGAAGAGTGCACCCAACAGCACTGACAAAAACAATATGCCAAAGACCACAAACTGTGCAAATACAGAAAAAAAAAAGAAATAATAATAAATAAATACTGTAAGCAATAAATATTGTGACGTGCTGAGGTGGGGTGTGGTCGACAACCCACCTCTGCATTTCTAATGACCAGTACTGTTTATTGTCCTTGTGTTAAAATTCTTTTGTGAGATTATGCTGGGAACTTCCTGTTCATTTATTGCTACATTATAGCTTGGGTTATACAGATATTTGCTTGTGTATTTGTGGGTCACCCTAACCTTAACTGGGGTGTGTGATGGTCACCTCCTCCGTCAGTGTAATACTGGTTGGGTTCACTTTCTGGGTCATGGTGCCTGGTATGTTTTGTATCTATCACAATAAAATAGTTGTTGAGTTAAAGAGCTTCCTCGTCTGTCATTATGGACATAATCCTCACCACAATATCAAGAACATGAGAGGAAGAGTCCTTGAAAGTGAGTCAATAGGTTGTGAGAACAGTTCAGTGATGGGGCGAGTGAAGATGAGTGAAGTTATCCTTACTGGTTCAAGAGCCTGATGGTTGAGGGGTAATAAATGTTCCTGAACCTGGTGGTGTGAGTCTTGAGGCTCCTGTAACTTTGTCCTGATGGTGAGAAGAGAAGATGGCACATTGTTTTCTTCAGAAAGAGGACAGAGATATTTGAGTTAAATAAAGGCAGAAAAAGGTTGAAATTCACAAGTTTATAACCAGCAATAGTAATAAATAAATAACTACATACATACATAAATAAATAAAACAGATATGGTCAGAAAGATAGATGAGTTTGTTTGTACAAACGATAACTCATTGTTGTATACTGAGTGAATCGAGCAACGTTTTGAAGCAAATGTAATAGCCAATAAGAAATGCGTACCAGTTTTGCTGAGTGTAACTGGTGGAAGAGCATACAGTTTTCTTAGAAGTTTGACTGCTCAAACCAAGCTGCTGAAATGTGCTTTGCTTATATCATGAAAGTAATACAGGAACATTTGGAACCAACACCATTGTTGATTGCAGAATACGTGGCTGAATTGAAGAGATTGTCTGAGCACTATTTGTTCGGTCATAGGCTTAATAATGCACTGAGAGATCACTTAGTTTGCGGAATCTTACAGGAAAGCATTCATAAACAGCTCTTAACTGAAGCACAACTTACATTTAAAAGAACAGTTGAAATTGCCGTATTAATGGAAACAACAGCAAGAGACACATTGAGTTGCAGTCGGGAATGAAAGTGAGTGTGAACAAAATTGCAACTTCTAAACAGAAACCAGCCGGTTGAAAAAATTGTGTTACTGTTGTGGCAGGGGCTCAAATACATCAGAACAATCCAGGTTTAAAGGCGGAACTTGCAGAAAATACAAAAAGTAGGACACCTACAAAGAGCAAGTTAGGCAGACCAAAATAAATTGACTGCACAGGGAAGAGAAAAAGATAAAAAGTCAAGTTGCAGTTTCAAAAAGAGCATTAATCTGCACATTGTTGATGAAAAATCTGATAATAATGAGAGTGACACAGGACTGAGTAGCCTTAAGATTTACAATGTGAAAACTAACAATAGACAAGTAATGTGGTGTACACCAAAAGTGTACAGAAAATTAATTAAAATGGAATTGACTCAGCTCTTTCAGTCATTCCACAAAATATGTTTAAATGGCATTTCAAAGACACTGAATTGAAATCTGCTGATAGCCAACTAAGAACTTATATGGGAGAAAAGATAACTCCTGTGGGAATGACATTTGTAACGGTGAAATACAACAACCAACAAGCCACATTGGGCTTGTATGTGGGCCAGCATTGCAGAGCTATGATTGGCTGAGACAACTACAACTTGATTGGAGATCCATCCACCAGTTGTTTGTCACATCTCCAACAATGAAGCCAACTGCAAGTGAATTAAGAAAGGTACCGAGTGGAGTAAGTCTTTTAAGGGCAGGTACTTCCCTACTTATAACTTATCTAATCCTGAGGTCCTGACTGTGTGAATAATTGCTCTGCCAGCAGGGAAGGGGAAGGAGTGTTAGTGCAGGCTGTATGATGAACGCAGGTCCCAATTGGTCAATGGGAGTGAGCAGGAGCAGCATTTTGGGACGACTGTGTCAACGTCAAATGGTGCTGTGAAGGTGAGCATCTCCTAGACGCTAAATGGTACGTACTGGATATGTGGCTCCCAGGCCTACCAGCAGCTCCCCACGGGAAGGTATGGCTGCTGCTATCCGGGGTACATGGCACCTTACATGCACCACCTTAATTGTCTGGATGAGTCCCCTGCCCTTGAGGGTCGGCGCAGTAAGAGGTGCATCACAGACGCGGGAAGGTTCTGGATGATAGCCTTCCCCCTGTATGGTACAGCCAGGCTGTCCCAGGAACTGATATGCATGGCCATTGAGTTGGCTGCAGTGATCGAGGATGCACTGACCAGAGTGTTAGTTGAGATGGTGGCTACTCAGATGGTGGCTCTTGCAAAATCTTGCCTCCTTGGACGACATGCTCGCGGAGAAAGATGCTGCGATTGGTCAGGAGTGCTGCACCTACACCCCCAAAGAGTCTGTGAACTGACTGATCATACCCAGACGTCAGTAAATAAGATAAGAAAAGAGGGGTCCAGCTCCATAAATTTCCCTGGGGGAAAGCTGGTAGCCTTTTGGGGTGTTGGGAGGCCTATTGTAGTATACTAGGCAGCAAATGGTGGGCTGATAATACTGGGTATCATAGTGTAACGTTTTATAGGTAGCATAGTGGGATGTCTGCGGGGTTATACTATCCTATGGGTCGAATGTCACGATATTGCATATTTTGAGAGATAGAGTCTTGCAGTAAGTGTCAATCTTATTTGTTTAACAAAAGCTGCCTCCTCCCCCATGCTAGCTAGGGATTTGCTCAGTTAAGGAGCATTGCAGCCCTTCTGCCAGCTGATAATATCACGGCCCTGGTGAAGTATAAATCTGGCGCTGAACGCTCTCTGTCACTTGCTTTGGGGGCTTGCCGATGGACTGGGTCATGACTGGTGCCACAGGAACCGTGGAAGTGTGCTGTAGTGAGAGAGGGCCTGAGTGCACACTGTAGATAAGTACTTGTAACTGGGCGTAATATGAAGGGTTTGCTGAATGCTTAGTTTCAGCCTTGTCCTGTAACTTACTTACTGGTAGTGAGTGCCTCTGTCACCATTCACTGAGCCAGCAAACCTGATTTCACACAACAGAGGGAAGAGTAAGATTTATCTTAGAGTAGGTTAAAAGGCCAACACAATACTATGGGCCGAAGGGCCTGTACTGTACATGTTCAAAATGCAAAGGTGCAAATCACTGTGGCTTTCCAGACTCATGGCTGTTACCACCTTGAGAGATGGGGTCGTGGAGAAAGCAGGCATATGGGAACACAAAACCCAATCCACCACCCCTCCTGATACAGGTAGATCTCAGCAGTTACTGAAAAACAAGGGAAGATCTGCAGGTGCTGGAAATCCAAGCAACACACACAAAATGCTGGAGGAGCTCAGCAAGACAGCAGGACAGGCAGCATCCATGGAAAAGAGTAAACAGTCGATGTTTCGGGCCCAGACCCTTCATCAGGACTGGAAAGGAAGAGGAGAGGGCAGTAAGAAGGTGGGGAGAGGGTGGGATAAGATGTACAAGGTGGTAGGTGGTAGGTGAAACCAGGAGAGGGGGAAGGATGAAGTAAAGAACTGGGAAGTAGATTGGTAAAAGAGATACAGGGCTGGAGAAGGGGAAATCTAATAGGAGAGGACAGAAGGCCATGGAAGGGGGAGGAACACCAGAGGGAGGCGATGGGCAGGCAAGGAGATAAGGTGAAAGAGGGAAATGAGAATGGTGAATGGTGAAGGCAGGGAGGGCCATTACCAGAAGTTCAAGAAATCGATGTTCACGCCATCAGGTTGGAGGCTACACAGATGGAATATAAGGTGTTGTTCCTCCAACCTGAGAGTGGCCTCATCACAACAGTAGAGGAGGCCCTGGATTGACATATTGGAATGAGAATGAGAAGTGGAATTAAAATGGGTGGTCTCTTCCATCAGAAGATCCTGGTTCTTCTGATGGACAGAGAATTGGTGCTCGGTGAAGTGGTTTTCCAATCTACGTCGGGTCTCACCGATATGCAAGAGGCCGCACCGGGTGCACTGGACATAGTAGAGGACCCCAACAGACTCACAGGTGAAGTGTTGCCTCACCTGGAGGGACTGTTTGGGGACCTGAATGGTAGTGAGGGAGGAGGTGTAGAGGCAGGTGTCACACTTGTTCCACTTGCAAGGGTAAGTGGCCAGGAGGGAGATCAGTGGGAAGGAACGAATTGACAAGAGAGTCACGTAGGGAGTGATCCGTGTGGAGAGCAGAAAGTGGAAGGGAGGGAAAGATGAGAGGAACCAATGAACAAGGGAGTTGCGTAGGGAGCGATCCCTGTGGAAAGCAGAAAGTGGGAGGGAGGGAAAGGTGAGAAGGATGAATAGACAGGGGAACCCACTAATTTCCAGTTAGTGAGTTCAGAGACTGGTCTTTACAACCTCTCTCACAATCTGTTTAGAAACAAGCACCTGCCATCAGTTACTTGAAGAACCATTTAACAATCAAACTTGATCTTTGAATGATTTTAAAAGTCAAACATGCTTAAATTGTTGGTAGTTGATATCACAAATTGATTGAGCTCAAATGACTAAAACTTAGTAATGGATTCTGAGTAATTAGGTATACACTGCGTTCAATTTGCTTTCAACAGGTAGAACCAAAACCAAAATCAACCCAGATGCGTCTTAGAGTAAATAATTGTGATGAGGTATTGAAAGTCAGAACCAAAGATGGATAGGTTAAACTTTTCTGCTTGTGAAATATGTGTGTATTTTCAAACAATGCTTTCTCTAATCCTTAGTTTAGATGTTGAAATTTCTCTTGTTAAGGTCAGATTTCTTCTCTGTTCTTGAACAGACAGTATCTGAAATCGCTGAAATGAAAATAGGAATTTTGTTGATCTTTTAATATAGTTTGAAAACACCAAAATAAATAAAACCATTATTCTAGTAACAGAATTAGTACCTAGAGATCACTGTAATGTTTCTCATAGTATAGTAGTCATACTTTATTGATCCCGGAGGAAATTGGTTTTCGTTACAATTGCACCATAAATAATAAATAGTAATAAAACCATAAATAGTTAAATAGTAATATGTAAATTATGCTAGGAATTAAGTCCAGGACCAGCCTATTGGCTCAGGGCTTCTGACCCTCCAAGGGAGGAGTTGTAAAGTTTGATGGCCACAGGCAGGAATGACTTCCTATGACGCTCTGTGTTGCATCTCGGTGGAATGAGTCTCTGGCTGAATGTACTCCTGTGCCCAACCAGTACATTATGTAGTGGATGGGAGACATTGTCCAAGATGGCATGCAACTTGGACAGCATCCTCTTTTCAGACACCACCATCAGAGAGTCCAGTTCCATCCCCACAACATCACTGGCCTTACGAATGAGTTTGTTGATTCTGTTGGTGTCTGCTACCCTCAGCCTGCTGCCCCAGCACACAACAGCAAACATGATCGCACTGGCCACCACAGACTCGTAGAACATCCTCAGCATCGTCCGGCAGATATTAAAGGACCTCAGTCTGCATATGCACTGGCGATCCCAAGTTTTGGTATATACAGTCTGCCTTCCTTTGGAGCCTGGTGTTATACATGCAGCCACACATACATTCCAGAGCTTTGAGCTCAGTTCGAGAGCAGTTATACTCTGAGGCTGACATGCATCTCAATTTCCTTGCAATCCAATATATCTAAATTCAAAGGTGGCAAGTTATTATGAAACAAGAGATTCTGCAGATGCTGGAAATTCAGAGCAACACACGCACACACAAAGCTGCAGGAACTCAGCAGGTTTGGCAGCATCTGTGGAGGGGATTAAACTGTTGACGTTTCAGGGTGAGATCCTCAACCTGAAAAGTCAACTGTTTATTCCCCTCCATAGATGTTGCCTGACCTGCTGAATTCCTCCAGTATTTTGTGTGTATGTGTGTGTGTGTGGGGCGGAGGGGGGTGAAAATTGTTGATGGCTTTGAGAGTCCTACATCTACAAACTTGATACTGAAAACATAACAGGGCACATGGCTGTGTCCTCATGCAACTGGATTTTTGCTTATATTGCACTGTTTTTAATTACCAAGGCTACCTATGCAGGCTACCAAGCTAACGTAAAACATGTACCTTAGCTTATTCAGTGGCTTCAGGAATGACAGCACTTGAACTATCTTTTATGTTAAAATAGTCCTGCAAAAAATGTCAAAGGATTTGGAATCATTGACAATTATATTGCTTATGGGTTAAATAGGAGTTGAACTGCAATCCTGAATTGTGAGTTTATTTCAGGAACATAAACCAGGAGGCAAGAAACTGCATTGTGTAAGTTAAATGCCTCAGATTACTATGAATCTGTGAGCAATAGGTCTAGCTGATTTGAGCGAAATCTAGGAATTTTAATATATGCAAGCCTGTCTTTAAATTTCACTGAAAAGTGGACAAGTTTAACAAATCTGTGGCTGGTTTGCACTTGTCCCTAAGGAATAGCTCTCATTCCCCCTATGTCATCTCCTGACTGATTTACTGGCTGAGTAATAGAATGAGTGGCATTATTCTATCTGGAAACCACAGCTGAAATACTCTGACTCACTACTTGCAAATAGGGTACAAACTTAAAAGCAATTTGATTCGCCAACTCTGGTCATTAGCTACTCGAGTTCCGTAAACAAATATTTTCCTGCATTCCCAGGGAAACAAACCTTTTCAAATTCAGTTCAGCCTCAGTGAAGGAAGTCATGCAGAAAACTGATCTCATTCAGAGTACGTTTCATGTTCATATTTATTCTCTGGATTAACTGTTCAATAAACTGTGAACAGTTTCAAACTCTGGGACTGCACATCCTCTCATGGTCTCAGAACACAGCCTATGCAATCAGGAAAGCTCACCAATGCCTCTTCTTTCTGAGGAGGCTGGAGGGAGCTGGACTATGCCCATCAATACTCACCTACTTATGCAGATGCACAGCATCTTAATGTGCTGCATCACTACAGCAGATCGAAGGGCTCTACACTGGGTAGTTGAAACTGCCCAATGCATCACCAGCACCAGTTTACCCACCATCGAGGACATATACACAGAAAGGTGCTGGAAAAAGGCCAGTAATATTATGAAGCATCCCACCCACCCAGCTCATGGACAGTTTGTCCCATTCCCATCAGAGAGGAGGCTAACAGGATCCATGCCCGGATCACCAGACTTGAAAACAGTTACTTTCCCCAAGCAGTAAAGTTGATCAACACCTCCATCCATTACTCCACACCCTCCTCCACAACCACTACTTTATCATTTCCTGTCAGTCACCTAGTATCACGTTATGTACATACAATCAATCTCTGTATACGAGGGGTGATTGACAAGTTCGTGGCCTAAGGTAGAAGGAGTCAATTTTAGAAAACCTAGCACATTTATTTTTCAACATACTCCCCTCCTACATTTACACACTTAGTCCAGCGGTCATGGAGCGTACAGATCCCTTCTTTGTTGAAGTTGGCGTATAAGCTAGCTGATGTGTTTATATTTATTGTGTTATTTTTTGTGCTGCATCAGATCTGGAGTAATAGTTATTTTGATCTCCTTTACATTTATGTACTGGAAATGACATTAAACAACCTTGAATCTTAAATACCTTCCTTTGGTGCTGTAGAAATCTCTGATCTTGTGCACATTCATTAAGTTCTAAGATATATTGAGATGATGCAGCCACATTTTCGAAAAGCTTTCAATGTTTTATTCAAGAAACATAAAAACAGATAAAATCAAGTCTTAAATAGAAGAACTGCGAAAACTTGTAAATGATCAGTCCTGGCCCTTCTGAATTTTTTTAACTTAAAATGATTTAATGAAGCAGAGAAGATTATTTAGTCTGTAGATAACTTATTCACTGTCTACAAGTGCCCACAATGAAATAAAATCCAATAAACTAATGGACCTATTTATCACAATGCAGGGCTTCCAAAAGTATCATACATGAGGTTATGTGCATTGCAGAAGCAAAATATTCTGCTTCGGGGGAACAGAAGAGGAGATTGAGTATGAGGATCTAGCCAAATGATAGACTAAGTGGTGAATTCAGCAGGAATTTTTCTAAATTCAACTCAAATAAAGCCCTGTTTTTCTTTAATCAACTATTTGCTGCAGCTGTTACAGCATAGCAAAGATTATGGAGAAGAAGAATTGGATCTTTTAAGCTGTTTCACCACTTAGACTTTAATAAATGTGTTCAGTTGAACAATAAGCACCAAGAGAAAATGACTATTCTTTAGAAGATTCTCGTGCTACAAAGATACCGCGAGAGACTGTTTCAGCTGCACTGACCCTCTACATCAGTTAAGTACAAAGGTAACCAGTTAAACCACCCAATTCTGCAAGTGGATGAAGAAACAATTGATCACAAAACTTTTCACCATCATACAATGACTTAGAAAAAAACAATCAGTTCAAAGAGTTCTTTAATTCCAACATTATCTTTTGTCAGGGGGGTCCAATAATCTGGCAAATTTTCCATGAGGTAACAGCGTAATTGTAGATGGTTTCAAGGACTCTTTGCAGGTTTCAACTTCATGTTATTGTCTCTTTTCGCACAATTCGTCTTTGATGACACATGAGGATGCTTGACAGTCCATATTTTCTCCTGGTTCTGGAACTTTTGTTCACCTTTTTGTGGCAGCGAAGTGAGATGCAGAGCTCTTCGATCACGGTGCTGAATGTAAAGCACTAGGAAATAAAAGTAGGAACATGTGATTTTGCAGAGCTTTGTAAAGTAAGTCTAATGTCTGCCTAAAACTTCTTGTCACTTTATTCTAACACAATCATTCATAGCCACTACTGTATTGGAAGCTGAGTATCTAAAGCTGTCACAGTGTGTAGGTGCATTTTCCTACCCATGTTGGCACTGTGGTGCACATTCTCATTCCTCATCCTCGAACAGCAGAGAAACCCCTGATCATGACTTCTAGTGACTAGAGTCACACAACATCGACCAATATCTTCTAGTTATAATTAAAGATAGAATATTGGAATGATCCTTGATTCAGAGGGAATATTCCAAGGCTGATTATGTATTCAAATCTCATTCCAGGTAGTTTTGTACTGGAGGCAAGTGTTTTGGCCTTGGACTACAGAATTGTGTTTGGCAGATATCTGAATAAACAAAGCATTGATTATGTCGCAATTAGATAATTATGCAAAGAGGAGGTCTGCATATGTGCAGTATTTTTAGATGAAATGTTCAGCACACTGTTTAATTTAGACATGTATTTTCCTGATTCAGGCCCATGGCCTATTCCCCATTTTCTCCAAAAGGTCTCTTCATTAGATTTAGAATGTCACTGGATTGACTTGGCCCAGAAATACTGATGGGGTTATCCGGTGACATGGCTGGGCTCGAACAAGCCCCACCCCCAAATGTATGACAGCCAGAAAAGTTCTGCCCAATCTTTGCTGTCCGTCATAGTATTCAATGCTCTTAATTATCTCGGACATACAGAAAGCCCTGAAAAACATTTGAAAATTAATGATTAAAAATAAAATAATAAAATCACGGGAACATAACTGAAAATGATTAATATTATTTGTTCTATCTAATTGACGGTAACACCTTATTCCTCAATTTCTTTCCTACAATACCCATTTAAACTATAGCTTCCTACTATTGGTACTTTCTAGTGTATGTTCCGTATAATCTTGGTAAGGTCCTGCTCAGCTACCAGGCAATGGCTGGCTGAGCTTGGCATGTATATCTAGGTTGTGTGTTGATACAGAAATAAGTATCCTAGGAGTATCAGCATTTCTGTGGCAGAATCCTGAAACAATTTGACTCATAATTTTACCTTTTACTTTCATATTCATTTTGCATCTTCTCCTGGAACAGTGACGTGAATCTGCAAATTCCACCAATACACTAAAGTTGGTTCATTTGACCATTTGTGGTTCATGTTGGGAAGTACAGCAAAATGGTCTTCCTTGTTTCATTTTCACTTCTCTGTGCAATGGCGCTCAGTGAGACGGCTGAAAGCTGAACCCCATTCGCATAGAGAAACCTAGAGCAACGATGTCAGGAATTGTCTACAGCCATACCAGCCTTAAAATGTCCAATCACGGCTGATCTTAGAAGCTAAGCAGGCTTGGGCCTGGTTAGTACCTGAATGGGACACTGTCTGGGAGTGGTAAGTGCCGTAGGCTTAGTGGACAGCACGGTAGAGAAGTGGTTAGCATTAGGCTATTACAGTGCCAGCAACCTGAATTTAATTCCCGTTGCTGTCTGTAAGGAGTTTGCATGTTCTCCCTTGTGGGTTTCCTCTGGGTGCTCCGGTTTCCTCCCACATTGCAAATAATTATGGGTTAGTAGGTTAATTTGTCACTTGGGTGAAATTGGGTGGTGTGGACCTATTTGGCCAGAAGAACCTGTTACTGGGCTGTAACAGGACATAAATAAAAGTTAAAAAAAAATTCTAGGATTTGTTGCGGAATTGGTTGGAGAATCTTTCCACAGACGAAAGACTGCTCCCGAGGATACTGAATTGTAACTTAAGAAGTAAAAGCAGGAGTACATCTCCACAACCTTTCTCTGCCATTCAGCAGCATCATGTCTAATTCCATACCCCAATCCTTCCCCCCCCCACCTGATTCTTTTAATATTGCCATTCATTACCGTAGAAAATCCCAAAGGACTTTAAAGAGAACAAGATACTTTGAAATCTAGCTGCTTGGAAAGTCAGCTGTCAATTGATGCACAGGATGCTCTCAAAAATGACAATGTAATTGTGACCAAATAATTAGCTTGGCTTTGTTTGACTGAGCAATGAATGTCATCCAGGACACGAGTGGTAGTTGCCTCATTCTTCTTCCACAGGAGTGCTAATTGGCTGCTGGATGAAGGCATCATCTGAGAGAAGGCATCTCCAAACATTGAACATAGACACAAGGAGGTACTGCAGATGCTGGAAACCTAGAGCACTACACACAATGTTCTGGAGGAGCTCAGCAGATCAGGCAGCATCTATGGATGGGAATAAACAGTCGATGTTTCAGGATAAGACCCTTCATCAGAACTGGAAAAGAAGGGGGAAAAAGTCAGAATAAGAAGGTGGGGGGAGGGGAGGAAGAAGTTCAAGGAGGCAGGTGATAGGTGAAACCGGGAGAAGGGGAGGGGTTGAAGTAAAGAGCTGAGGTTGATTGGCGAAAGAGATAAGGCTGGGAATATCAATAACTGTGGTGCTTCTCTTCCTGATGAACTTAACGTATTCTACTCAAGATTTGAACAGAAGAGGAGCATCCCGCTCCCTCCGGATGAACCGGATCTGGTGGCATCGAGATTCATCGTCACCGAGGAGGACGTTAGAAGGGCCTTCCTGAAGATAAATCCAAAGAAGGCAACGGGCCCAGATGGCGTCCCGGGACAGGTTCTCTGGGCCTGTGCAAGCGAGCTAGCTGGAGTGTTTGCTGACATCTTCAACTGCTCCTTGCTTCAGTCTAAGATCCCCCCATGTTTTAAAAAGGCAATGATAATCCCAGTGCTGAAGAAGAGCAAGGTGGTATGCCTGAATGACTATTGACCTGTGGTTCTGACATCAATTGTTATGAAGTGCTTCGAGAGATTGGTTATGGACACGTCAACCACAGTCTACCAGTCAACCTTGACGCTCTGCAATTCACCTACCGGAGCAACAGGTCAACGGCAGATGCCATCTCTCTGGCCCTACATTCCTCCTTAGAATACCTGGAGAATAAAGACGCATATGTAAGGATCCTTTTCATCAGCTACAGCTCTGCCTTTAATACAATCATTCCAAATAAACTGATTCCTAAGCTCTGGAACCTGCACTCAGATCTGCAGCTGGATCTTCAACTTCCTCACAGACAGGACCCAGGCTGTAAAAATAGGGGACAAGTTCTCTTCTACAATCACTCTGAGCACCGGTGCCCCACAAGGCTGCGTACTTAGCCCCCTGCTGTATTCACTGTACACCCATGATTGTGTAGCCAAGTTTCCATCAAACTGAATATATAAGTTTGCTGATGACACAACAATTGTAGGCCGTATCTCGGGTAGTGATGAGTTTGAGTACAGAGAGGAAATTAAGAACCTGGTGACATGGTGCAAAGACAATAACCTAGCCCTCAACGTCAGCAAGACAAAGGAATTGGTTGTTGACTTCAGAAGGAATAGCGGACTGCATGACCCAATTTACATCAGTGGTGTGCAAGTGGAACAGGTCAAAAGCTTTAAATGCCTCAGGGTCAATATCACAAATGACCTGACTTGGTCCAACCAAGCAGAGTTCACTGCCAAGAAGGCCCACCAGCGCCTTTACTTCCTGAGAAAACTAAAGAAATTTGGCCTGTCCCCTAAAACCCTCACTAATTTTTATAGGTGCACCGTAGAAAGCATTCTTCTAGGGAGCATCACAACCTGGTATGGAAGTTGTCCTGTCCAAGACTGGAAGAAGCTGCAGAAGATCGTGAACACAGCCCAGCACATCACACAAACCAATCTTCTGTCCTTGGACTCACTTTACACCGCACGTTGTCGGAGCAGTGCTGCCAGGATAATCAAGGACACGACCCACCCAGCCAACACACTTTTTATCCCTCTTCCCTCCGGGAGAAGGCTCAGGAGCTTGAAGACTCATACGGCCAGATTTGGGAACAGCTTCTTTCCAACTGTGATAAGACTGCTGAACGGATCCTGACCTGGATCTGGGCCGTACCCTCCAAATATCCGGACCTGCCTCTCGGTTTTTTTTGCACTACCTTACTTACTATTTTCTATTTTCTATTTATGATTTATAATTTCAATTTTTAATATTTACTATCGATTTGTACTCCAAGGAGCGGGAAGCACAGAATCAAATATCACTGTGATGATTGTACGTTCCAGTATCAATTGTTTGGCGACAATGAAGTATAAAAAAGGTCTGGAGAAAGGGGAATCTGATAGGAGAGGACAGAAGACCATAGAAGAAAAGGAAGGGAAGGAGCACCAGAGGGAGGTGACAGGCAGGAAAGAAGAGAGGGTCTGAGAGGGAAACAAGCATGGGGAATAGTGAATGAGAGGCAGGAAGCAATTACCGGAAGTTCAAGAAGATGTACATGCCATCTAGTTGGAGGCTACCCAGATGGAATATCAGGTGTTGCTCCTCCAACCTGAATGTGGCCTTATCGTGGCAGTAGAGAAAGCCATAGACTGACATGTCAGAATGGGAATGGGAAGTAGAATTGAAATGGGTGGCCACCTGGAAATCCTGATTTTTGTGATGGACTGAGCAAAGGTACTCGGCGAAGCTGTCTCCCAAACTATGTCAGGTCTCACCAATGTACAGGAACCCACACCAGAGCATTGGATACAATAGATGACCCCAACAGACTCACAGGTGAAGTGTCACCTCCCCTGGATGGAATGTTTGGGACCCTGAATGGTATTGAAGGAGGAGGGGCATGGGCAGGTGTAGCAATTGTTCTGCTTGCAAACTTTGACTATTTCTTATGTATTGTACTGAACTGTTAGCCGAGAGTTTTTGGCCTCAAGTCTCTGGCATGCGACTTGAGTCCTCAACCTGCGAACTTAAAGAGTCACAAAAATGTTTCCCTTGTAAGGCATGAATAAGCATTAATGTCAATACTTCTTATTCAAAGTTTTTTTTTGCAAAATCATTGGTTCAAAGTACAAAGTTCAAAGTAAATTAAGGAGCATATAGAGTATTTATTAGCATTGTCATCATTATGAACTTGACATTTTGGCATTGATTAATAATTAAGTGCTTAATATAATTTCGGATAAGGAGGTAAAGTAAAAAGTTGCACATTTGGGACATATAAGAGTTTTGACTGTGTATTTATGCATGTCAGATGATGGATTTTTTTTGAAGCTGAGTGGTGGAGAAAACAAAAATCATACGAAGTTTCATACAAGATCAAATATTGTTTCCATTGTTAGATGTTTAAGAAAGTACAAAAAGTAATCAAAGTTTATTAACTTTAAAGAAATAACATTTGTAGAAATATATTTACTGTGGAGAAGATGGTGTTTACAATTGTAGTTTGCAAGTGAAATAATTGGTAATAGTTAACTTCAAATTGTTTAGTTAAAAACTGATGAGGATCTTGTTCGATTGATGAATTGAACTACCAAATTGGCATTACGACAATTTGAGCTTTTTTCTGTGGTGAACATGTTAAAAGAATAAGAGGAAGTTTTGGAATCTTAGCTTTACTAATTTTTAAAGGATTTCTCAAGGAAGAATGAAAAATGATGAAAATCTGAGATTGCCTATGGCACCATGTACACCTACTTAAAAAGAAATAATTTTATTAGCTAGACTTACAAAATCTCAAGGATGCATTTGCTTCTGGAATCAAGCATTAAATAAAATGGAAACCTGACTTCAGGTAAGTGGTACGTAGGAACTGTTTCCACACAGTTGCCTATCTTTATCCATGTAATCAAGGTGTGACACTACCAAATCTCAGTTCAATCAATATATTTCTACCCTTTTTATTAAACTTCTCTATGAAAAAAAATAATACTGTTAATTGGCAACTATCAAAAATTCCAGTTTTGTACAAATTTGGGGCTTGTGTATTTAAATGGAAAATATTTTATTATTTATTAATTCAGTGTAATGAATTTACAGTGACATGTCTGGCTCTGTTAGTGATACTTGATTCTTTGAGGCAAATGCTAAATATTTAGTCACATTATTTTCTGAAGTAAAAACACTAATACTCTGGTTTAGTACTTTAGGGTGAGATGATAACATTTTGTTCTATAGTATACACATGACTTTTAAAATAGTAGTACATTTTTCTGATGATCCAGTTAAACGTAGCTAACCTGATTCCCTCAACACTCAAAAACTATTAATTTCTGTCTTAATAGATCACAGATCTTAAATATGCCTTTTAGAGGTTCCAAATATAACCGCACATCTACAAAAATTAAATGTAAAACTAGAATTTCAGGCTTTATAGGTTTAGAAACCTATTGAATGATTTTACCCTGTTTATGTTTGAACAACAATTAGATATAGGAACACCGATTTCACTGGCATTGTTTGTTTACGAGGGGTGATTGATAATTTCGTAGCCTAAGGTAGAAGGAATCAATTTTAGAAAACCTAGCACATTTATTTTTCAACATAGTCCCCTCCTACATGTACACATTTAGTCCAGCGGTCGTGGAGCATACGGATCCCTTCTTTGTAGAAGTGGTCCACAGCAGGAGTGGTTGGTAAGTTTGTGGCCTAAGGTAGAAGGAGACGTTATTAACTTCAAACTTTATACATTATCACTCTAAGAGTTGAACTGCACGTTCATGTAACGAGATCGTCTTGGACCTCCAGGTGGTCCACAGCAGGGGTGATTGATAAGTTTGTGGCCTAAGGCAGAAGGAGATGAGTTATACAGCTCTCGTTACATGTACGTGCAGCTCAACTCTTTGAGTGAAAATGCAGAAAGTTTGAAGTTAATAACTCATCTGCTTCTACCTTAGGCCACAAACTTATCAATCACCGCCGTGGACCACTTTTGGAGGTCCAAGACGGTCAACTTCTACAAGGAAGAGATCCATATGCTCCACGACCGCTGGACTAAGTATGTAAATGTAGGAAAAATAAATGTGCTAGGTTTTCTAAAATTGACTCCTTCTACCCTAGGCCACGAACTTATCAATCACCCCATGTACATTATTATAGTGAGATTTCCTAACCTAATGGTTCCTGGGATAACTCTAGTGAATCTGGATATGTATTTCATTAAATCAAAGGCCTCAGATTGCAAGCGAAGGCAACTAATAATTATCTGTTGCTGGGAAAGTGCAAGCTGGGCACTTTAAAACTATTTATTTATTTATTGAGATATAACGTGGAAACGGCCTTTCCGGCCCTTCAAGCCGTGTGGTCCAGCAATTCCCTAATTTAACCCTAGCCTAATCACAGACCAATTTACAATGACCAATTAATTAACCCACCAACCAGTACACCTTTAGACACGGGAGGAAACTGAAGCACCTGGAGGAAACACCCATGGTCATGGAGAGAACGCACACTCCTTACAGGCAGTGGCGGGAATTGAACCCAGGTCGCCTGTGCTGTAAAGCATTGCGCTAACCATTACACTACCATGCCATGCTACCATACCAAATCAGTTAAGAAAGTCTTTACCATTCGGTAGTCAAAAACCTATTATAATTATTATATGATCTACTTAGATTTCTCTATATTTCAGTGTTATTCAATATAGAAATCCTGATGTATTCAAGAGAACTCTAATTATTGGTTTAAGAAGGCAACAATAATTTTCTATCATCTTAATAATCTTGTTTTACAAGTTGTATGAAGCAATGTTCTCTGTATCAATTGATCTGTACTATCAATGACCCCAGATCAGACTAGCCAGACGGAATTTTTCAGAACATGTTTTTACAGAATATTGCACTAAATCATTATACGGCCAATCTCTTTTTCATTATTCTTAGGCAAGATCTGGTTTGTATGAGGTAGGCTGTCAAACAACACAAAAATATAACATCAGAAATATAAATAAACAAAGGAAAAGTGATAATTTTAGAAAGTGTGGTGCTGCTATTCTCTTGGCTCAGTGCTAGAACACTTGCCTGTGAATTAAAGGCTGGGTTCAATCCCAGCTCCAGACTCTGACTCAAAGTTGACACTGGAACCTTAATGCAGTATGAAAGGACTGCTGCACAGATGGAGGTAACATAGACAAGATGAGGTGTGAAAGTCAGGCCCAAACCTACCCTTTCAAATGAATGCAAAAGTAACCGTAGTAATACTTCAAAAAAGAGCAGGTTTGTTTCGTCAAATACCTTAACCAATGTAATTACAAAAGTTTTTCTCGTCATTAGCTTACCACTACCAATGGAACACCACAGTGTATAAATATGCTTCCACGTTTTCTATAGTACAATAATGCTTGAACATCAAATGTAATAGTTGACCATAAAGCATTTTGCAACATGTTGAGACCAAAGGCACAGATCATTGTGGAAAAAAGATCGTATTGAAATATGAGTTTTTATATTCATCTTATTTTACAAACCCATACTACAATATTTTTTTCAGAACAATAGTCATATTGCAGAAAGCTAATGAAAATTTTAAAAAATGAGAAGATAAACCAATTGTGTGGACCAAGCATAAGAGGCCAATATAAATAGACAAATATATCCTTGGGAAACTGAAATAAGCATTAAAGGGGGACGATTACCTATTCGTAGCTTTATATCTGGAAGCAAATCCCTGGGTTTAAGTGCAAGTGGGGGTTAGAGAAGTTGCAGGTGGCAGAGAATTAATAATTCTACTTGGTCTTCAAATCTTATCCCATCAAATGTTACTTCCATCTTTTTGAGTCTGAATAACAGAGGTTCATGTAACTTGCTTTGACAAATTAGCACCATTGCCTCATTGCCAAAGCTTGATAATTAAAACCTCAAAAGAAGAGAATTTCTCTGATAAAATGCAGGGATTGTGCCATGTTTTCTGATGAAGGATAATTAGGACTGAGTTCTCAAATAACATTAATATTCTATTATATTTCCACCTATTGCCCCACTGGTAATTATTTCATATATATCTTTGTTTACTTACTATTTCCTTGACATCCAAAAGCATTCATTAAGTGAATGAGCTAACAATCAAGTTCCTTATCAAAGCTCATTCTATTAAGCGCTTGTAGTTCCTTTATCTTATTGAGCAGCTTCTATGGTTTGAAGTTCATTTATTTAGAGATACAGTGCAGAATAGAACCTTTCAACCCTTCCAGTGGCACTGCCCAGCAACCCCGACCTCAAGCTCCTACATATCCATGAAACACGTACTTTGCCTTTATTGTCTGTGGACAAAGCTATTTGGTTGTTGTCTGAAATTGTTTGGAAACTATTTAAGTCTCATGTACTTTAACTAGATGATCTTGTTGGAACATATAAGAAAAATATTTTATCTTTGTAGCAAACCTAACTCAGGTTCTTTCTATTTGATCTCATCTGAATACATCTAGTAGCCATGGAAAATCGTCAATCCTACTGCACAGATGATCATGTCAGAACATCTCTTCCCTTTCCTCTCTCAACTGCTTTTACTACAATTGGGATACTTAATTGTTGGTGAAATGTCTTGAAGTGATCTGAAGTCATGAAAGGCACTACAGTACATGAAAGACTTTTTTTCTGGATGTCTACTTTGAGCTTTTTGTCATTTGGCAGTTGATTGTGCAGTGTTTTCTAAAGCTTTCCATTATTGAAATTCCTTTCTCTGTGAACTGGAATCTTTCCATTCCAGTCCTACAGAATAGAACTGTGTCCAATCTGCACTACCCAACACTGGCATAATGCAATTTCTAGAATGAATTTTATTCTATAAGCTAATTTAATTGGCCTTCATTTGCCTATTACAATGGTAACAAGTATCTGACCAGATATCCAGGCTTATCTAATACTGACACTGTGGTCCCTGGTAGTCTGGTTTTAGCATGTGCCGTCACATTCCTCACCAAATCATGGAAACTTGCTGGTTCTGAGGTGCTGACCACTATTGTTGAGCACTGGTGTTACTAGCACTTATGATGTCCTTTGAAATTCCAATATGTGCCTCTAACACCTACGGCTTCAGCATTTTTAGTTTGATGACCTACGTGAATGGATTACTGCAGCAGAGACAAGTGAACTATTTTATTCTGCTTAATGGATCAGCAGAACAAAGTGCAAAGGGCAAGGTGTGGCATTGTAAATGTGATAATTCTTCTCTACACTCAAATAATTTTGCCCTGAGAAAGATGTGGTTAAAAATATAGGATAAATGGGATCATAGGATAAACTGTTGCTATAACCGAAATTTCTTTCTTGTATTTTTAAAGAAAATTTAAATACAGCAATTAGTATAAACAAGTTATATAAATCTGTTTTATATCAGCAGTAATAAAATGTATTCTTTTTTATGATCAATACAACAATTTTGCTTGTGACCCCGTGTAATATATTCTTTATAAAGCTTCCGAAAACACTTGAATTGTAAGCTAATAAACTAATAAAGAACAAACATGTTCTCCATTTACTAGCACAGAAGGGAAAGTATACTCAAATTGGTAAAATTCCTAATTGAAAGAAAGGAAAGAAAAAGAAAAGGGAGCACAAGGAGATAGGGAGTGTGGGTTTCTGGGATTTAAAGGCTGTTGGAAACAAAAGCAAAGAAATGCTATTTGAGCACAAGATGCATTTGCAAAGAATACCCAGAAAGAATACACTGAAAAGTTACAAAGAAGGTTCAACGGGACAATGAGATGGAAGATAATTAAAATAAAGCAAGCAAGCAGAGAAAGTGATAAGTTTAGTAGAAGATCTGGGGAAGCAAATAAGGAAAGGATGCTTTTTGTAGCCAGCATTTCCTGAATGTGAAACATGTTTGCATTTAGAGGACTGTTGCGACATTACAGATCACCTTTTCTGTGCCTAAGATGGCACATTTAAATCGTGCTGTGCAGTGGATCCAACTCGGGCATGTGAAAATATATTGAGACTCTATCTGCACTAGCTACAGCATCAGGGAGCTAGCCGGAGAATCGCTGCACCATGACGCGTTCAAGGGCTTCAGACGTGCAGATGATATCTCAACATGGATTCATACACACAGGAAAATGTTCAAAACTGCATAACATATACACCAATTAGTTTCAGAGAAACATTTTTTGTCACACTACATGTAAGAAATGTCTTGCTTAATACATTTTAATGTAGATGAAGAAAATAAAGGATTGAAACAGCTCTAGAAGAACCAGGAGCAGTATGGGAATGATGGACCTATTGCCACAGTTAAAACTAATAAGAGTTTGTATGAACTATGTCAAATACTAGTAATTATATTAAAATACACACAGTTACATGTTTAGAAAATTAAATACACCCTTAATATGGAATTATCTCACTTCAACCAACTTATTTAAATCTATGTGTATCAATATTAGAATAAGTGCCCTGTGAAGGATCTTAACACACACCTGGTTCAATTCTTGCAACATCAGATCTTCAAAATATTTATTTTACACACAATGATAGTAAAAGCATAGAAATCTGTGCAGCATTACAAGTTTTTGACAATGCACCTCATTTTGAAAAACAGGTTCACACACTGATCTTTGAGTTCTACAGGTATTTTTAAATTTCCAAATATATCCTTCCTCATAAAGACCCAGAAAATCACCCTGAACCCACTGCTGCCATTCAGATAATTGTTCTGAGTTTTATGATTGTCTGGAAATAAATTAACCACCTGCTGGAAATAAAATTGGTGAAGTGATGATGGTGACCATATGGACAGAGCAGCTGGAGCAGACTACCTGAGAAAATTTGATTTGGACGGTAAGGCATTCTGTTTATCAATATTAACTCTGATCTACCAAGTGAAAATGCATTGTAAGCCAAGTGTAAAAGAACCTTTCTAAAAAACAACATACACAAAAGCTTCTTAATGACTCCAAGTAATACATTATGCACAAACCTTTCACTGCTTTATCTACACAGTGTGGATGGAGGACTGTTGTCGCATTCCCCTCTCCTCCCGGATTAGTTTGCCACACTCTAACTCAGTGGAAAGGGTGGTCCCAGAGGTGGAGTAGGATGGATGAGGTTGCTTACACTGTGATCCATAAAAGGAACAAAAGGTCTTGCATGCAATAAAAAAGCGCAGAAATAACTTTAATCACATGAAATTGCAAATAAATCATGTGCTGTATATAAAATTAAAAAGTGAAAATAAATAATGAGTGATATTAACCCAAGGTTGAGGTAAGATGAATGAGCACATTTGATTGGTGTTAATGAATCATGCAGCAGCCTCACAGACATACATTTCAAACAATTAGCATGCACCATTTGAAGCTAATCGTAAATATCTCGCAATGCAAATATACAACAGTTTATATTGAGTTATTTCAAAATTTAGATGAAGCTGAGAGAATGTGGAAATGGTATTGAAAACTTTTGGGGTTAACGGGCAATTGAGAAAATATTTTGCGAAACGAAGATCTGCAGTGCAAACATTACATTTTGAGAAAAAGAGACATCTCTATTATCAAGCTACATATTAATTAGTTGTAGTTGGAGCATTTCCAACTTGAAAATTATTATATGAATGTAAGTGACAATTCTATTGAAGAGGTAATCATAATGTTTTTAATGGAATTAAGCTCTTCCCTGACTGTCCTTTAGAAGGTGGTGGTAAGCAAGTGCACTCCATGAAGAGCAAGTAGTTCAGTGCTGCTAACATTGTGCATTTTGTACTTCAGTAATCTTGTACGTATATTGTTTGATTAAACATTCTTGTTCATTTAAATAATTCATTACGGGTTATATGTACAAATACATGAATAGCCTACATCATCATGCTACCACATGATGTGTGTGCCTCACTTAAAGTAAATACAAAGTTAGACCCGTATTTTGGGCTCCCGTGTCTTCCCTTGAATTAGTTTAATGTTTTGAAGTTACCACTGAATGAACAAGAATGCTTAATCAAACAACATACATGTATATGCACAGACACACACAAGATTACTCAAATATTAATAAAACATTAAATAAACGACAGCTAAGGAGAAGAGCTTCAGGATTCTGACCTAGTAGCATTGAACAAATAGCAATTCACAGGCAAGTCAGGGAGGTGTGTGATTTAGATGGAAAGTGTGTTTTAATGTTCCCATGCATCTACTAACTGGCAAGTGTGGGGTCATGTGTCTGTGAGATCCTGTTGAAGAAAACTGTTACTATAGGTCATAGAAACTGTATGTTGTTACAGGAAATAAAAGCTTAGGGAAGTGGATGGGCCAGTCAGGTGGACTGCTTCTTCCTGAATTATGTTAGTTTTTCTTGAATAGTGTTCAATTGAACCTATTTATGTCAGTGGAGAGTGACCTATTACACTCCTGAGTCATGCTTTAATGATAGTGGAAAGGCTTTAGGAAGGCAGGTGCTGAGTCACTTGCGGCAGAACACCCTGCATTCGGCCTTTTTTTTTGCACTCATGGTATTGCTGAGGCTGTTCCTGTTTTATTAGTGCCTGCTGATATTAGGATGATGAACAATTCCTTTGAAGGCAACATCACTCAGTAATGGGAGGGAATTTCAGCTTGCAGGCCACATGATAACACTTGTTTAGTGCAGATGACCAAAGAAAAATTTCTCTCTCCTTGCCTTTGGAAGACAAGGTCGACAGATACATTTCCAGTAGTGATTCTCCCAAGACACGCAGTGTTCTGGATGTTGTAGCCTTCCACTTATAGTTCATTACGTGCTTGTACCATTCAATGTGATGAAGTATTCAGTCATCAGCAGGAATTACGTTGTCCATCAGTAGCCTGACACTAAGTACAGTACTTGTATAAGATTCAGTGCATAACGGTAAAGACTTTTAATATTCTCTAGACTGGTATACGGGAAGAGATGTGCTAAAGAGTCATGACGGTCATGACTGGGATGTGTTTGGAAATTAAAATTCATTGAGTATTCTTGGCTCTTGCTTGACAGAAATTTGTTCTATTAGATTACCCCTATTTATAGTCTGGGTTCTTGGCTGCAACTGTGCTTATCTGTTAACCATCAGTTGCTGACATCTGGAGGTACCTTTTGAGAACATTCACTATATAAAAAAAAGAATTGGCAGCAGTGCTATCAAATCAGGGGAACACAAAGCTTTGTTAACTCTTGGAGATATGATTTATAATTAATATTAAAATGGATAAGTTTGTTTCACAGTTAAAATGCACGCTTTGAATTGCTGAAGCAGTTTGTATATAGCACTCTCTTCATTATTTCTCAGGTTAGTAATGAGGCCAATATATCCTCCACTTAATCATTTGAGAGAACAAGTTGTTTGAATACATGGAAATATGTTACAATTTTACAACTCAGTACAGACAGACCAACACAATACTGCAAGACATTCAAACATAAACGCTTAGTAATACAAAAATGGCCAGTGTTTGAGCTGGTTATTTGAGTACTTTTAAACCTATTTTAATGTCCGTGAACATTTCACACAGAATAAGATGGGACAAAGAAAACAAACGAGGCAGTACGAGTATAAGGTGATCTTGTCTTCTATCAGAGTATATGAAAGCAAAATCATAGTGATAACAAATTCAAAGCAGAAACTCTCAAGACTATTGTTCCATTTTCCTTTGCATTAACAATTGCTGCCTTCCTATTCGATTGTCAGTGATTGCTACTGACAGATGGGCTATTTGCTAGCATGAGTGGAATTGTAACAAAAAACTGTTACAGGTTAATATTAAGAGAACTGCAAATCATTTAGCAATCTGAAAAATGTGAAGGAAAAATCTGTTTTCTTTTTCTACTGTTCCCTATGAAATGAATTTATTGAAATCAGATTGCTTTTTTAATGAAAGTTTTACAGCAGACTAGCTGTTTACTGTTTACTCTTTAAACATCAGTGTATTTGGAAAAATGAACTACTTCGTGTAAAATTTAAAAAATCTTATACATGATTTTCCAATGTATCCACAGATCATAAATAAGTCATTTTCAAAAATTGATGTACATGTATTTACCTCATCTTTCATTGAAATCCTTGCCCTTTTGCACCAAACAGTGAATGAGAGTGTATTTAGCCTGAAGAGTGGACTGTAGGTTATTTTCCATTTTCATTCCTTTCTGGTGTTCGCCTCATTCGTTCTAACAGAGCTTCGCCTGTATCCCTCTCTTATGAGTGGTATCATTATTTGATATTTATTTGCTTAATGTGGCAAATGTTTTAACTGCATGCTTCATATTGACACATAACATAAACACCAATGTACCTGTTCAACGTCACTGTTTCTTCTGGATTTGTATATAAATTCACCGATAGCTACAAAGACCGAGAGCACTAGCCCTGCAGCAAGCACAATAAATATTCCTCCTATGTTTTCAACTCCAAGAGCGCTTGCTTCCTTGTTATCCTCTTCTGGGCAGCCATTGCCACGCCACCATTTTTCCTTCATCATGTGCAGTTTTCCTTCCTCCTGGAGCTGCAGGATTGCTATTGTGACTTTATCTCTGTATGGAGACCCTTAAATGAATAAACATGCAGGTTAAAGAGGTGCGACAATAATAAAAATAGGACATCAAGCAGTTCAAACCCAGAACTGCCATGAAATTATATTTCATTATTGTCTAGCTGTAGAAACTAATTTTCCTTAAATTACTATTTTTCTTTCAAACTATGCTGTAAAATAATTTTCCTAAAATCACAGAATGCCAGTGGACAGGTTGTGGAGACAGGTTTTTTTTAAGACCTCAGACAAAGTCAGGAATCAAAAGGTTGATCACAGTGCAACTAATGTCCTGAGCTGCATACATTTCAATGCAGGAAATATCATAGGAAAGGCAGGTGAGCCCAGGGCATGGATCAACACCTGGAATTATGATATTTAGCCATTAGTGAGACTGGGCTGCAGGAGGGGCAGGACTGGCAGCTTAACATTCTAGGTTTCTGTTGTTTTAGAGCAGGAGGAATTAAAGGAGGAGGGGTGACATTACTAGTCAAGGAAAACGTTATGGCAGTGATTAGTCAGGACAGACTGGAAAACTCGTCTAGTGAGGCATTACGGGTGGAACTGAGTAATCAGAAATGTATGACCACGTTAATGGGGCTATATTACAGACCATCCAACAGTCCAGGAGATTTAGAGGAACAGATTTGTAGATAGATTGCAGATCATTGCAAGAAATATAAGGTTGTTACAGTCAGTGATTTTGACTTTTCACATATTGATGGGTCTCCTATACTGTAAAAGGACTAGATGGGATAGAGTTTGTCAAATGTGTTCAGGAAAGTTTCCTTCATCAGTACATAGAAGTCATAACCAGAGAATATGTGATACTTGATCTGCTGCTAGGGAATGAAACAGGGCAGGTGACAGAAGATTGTGTAGGTGAATGGTTTACATCTAGTGATCACAATGCCATTAGTTTCAAGATAATTATGGAGAAGGATGGGTCTTGTCCTCAGGTTGAGATTCTAAATTGGAGAAAGGCAAATGTTGATGGCATCAGAAACGATCTGGCAAGTGTGGAGTAGGACAGGCTGTTTTCTGGCAGAGGTGTACCTGGTAACTGGAGTCCTGCAAAAGTGAAATTTTGAGTGTAAAAAGTTTGCATGTGCCTCTAATAATAGAAGGTAAAGACAACAGGTGTAGGGAACCTTGGTTTTCAAGAGATATTGAAGCCATGGTTAAGAAAAAAAAGGAGGTGCATTGCAGGTATAGGCAGGCAGATAGGATCAAATGAGGTGCTTATGGAAGACAAGAAATGTAAGAGAACACTTCAGAATGAAAATAGGAGGGCTAAATGAAACCATGAGGTTGCCTTAACAGACAAGGTAAAGGAGAATCCTAAGGGTTGCATGGGACAAAATTGGTCCTCTGGAAGATCGGAATGGTATTTCTAAGGGACTGGATATATGTGTATTTGGAGAGACATGGACTGATGAAGGATAGTCAGCATAGCTTCATTCATGGTAGGTCGTGTCTAACCAATCTCACAGAGCTAATCGCGGAAGTTACCAGGAAAGTTGGTGAAGGCAAGGCAGTGGATGTTGTCTACATGGACTTCAGCAAGGTGTTTGTCAAGGTCCCACATGGGAAGTTGGTCAAGAAGGTACAGTCGCTCGGCATTCAAGATGAGGTGGTAAATTGGATTAGACATGGTTTTGTGGGAGAAGCCAGGGTGGTAGGAGCTGGTTCCCTCTCTGACTGGAGGCCGTGACTAGTGGGGTGCGCAGGGATTGGTGCTGGCTTTATTGTTATTTGTCATCTATATCAACAATCTGGATGATAATATGGTCAACTGATGGAAAGATTGAATAGGTTAGGACGTTATTCCTTGGAACCTAGAAGAATGAGAGGAGATTTGATATAGGTATACAAAATTATGGGGTATAGGTAGGGTAAACCCAAGCAATCTTTTTGCACTGAGGTTGGGTGGGACTACAACTAGAGGTCATGGGTTAAGGGTGAAAGGTGAAAAGTTTAGTGGGAACTTGAGGGGAAACTTTTTCACTCAGAGGGCTGTGAGAGTGTGGAACAAGCTGCCAGAACAAATGGTGCATTGGAGCTCGATTTCAACATTTAAGAGAAGTTTGGATAGATACGCGGATGGTATGGGTATGGAGGGCTATGGACCCATTGCAGGTCAATGGGACCAGGCAGTTTAAATGGATCAGCACGGATTAAATGAGCCAAAGGGCCTGTTTCTGTGCTGTACTTTTCTATGACTCTAGGACTTAACAGATGATCACTTTCCAACCACATTCGGCAAAAAGTGGATTTTGTTTGAATTCTTATCGAAATCTATATTTGAGGTAAACATTTCAAAGATACTGTGTAAAGAAACTTGTTTACATTTGGGTTTTTTTTTGAAATTGTTGGGTTCATTATTTCTAATTTTCAAGAACGATTTGAAGTTGGAAACAGAAGATAAAATGAACAAATTGTGTAGATGACACCAAACAATCACAGTGGGTTCAGAGGATGCTGAATTATTGAGTAAATGCGATTAAAAAGTGTAAAGAAGCAGAATCATAAAAAAATAAAATTTAATGTGGAAAAAGCTAAAGTAGCCAAGTGAAAAGTTCAAAAATGTTGGCAATGTTGGTTTTCAGAATGGTGTATCCATCAGCGAAGCCATTGAGAAATCACACTATATTACCAAAGCTAGAGAAAAAATAAATCAGGATCAAAGTGTGCTGAACTCTGGTGCTGGCTGTGTGCTATTTTTCTCCATATTCCAAAGTCATGCTGCTTGATAAGCCAATTGGCTAATGTAGATTTTCCCCAGTGTGCATCAGTAACATGAGAAAAGAGGGTGGAGATGGTGGTCATGTTAAGAGAGAATAACTACAGGGAGAGAAAAGTGGAGGTAGTCAGATTGTAGGTTAGAAAAATGGTGAGGAAATATTAAATTAGAGAGATCAGAAAAGAATGAAAAACATAATCTGAATATATCTCAAACCTACTTTCATGATTGAATGCTTGGCACTGTGATTATGAGATTCTTTATGCAATGTGTTTACCACCAAGAGTAGACTTCCATGAGTAATAATGCTAGCTAAGTCCACAGAAACTTTGAAGGAAGAAAAATAGATGCTTCAAAGGTCAACTCCAATAAATCAGTGAATGGATGAACATAGAGTTACCCAGCTGTCCACTTCATCCATAATCATGATGTACGTTAGACAGAATGCCGTGGGCATTCATCACAATGACTCTTAGCAATATAGCATGTTGTGTGAACATTTGAAAAATACTACAGTAGGAGAAACTGCTTAAAATGCATTCTGCAGTGTTTCTTAATCATCAAATGCTCTTGGTAAACAAAGTACTGGCAACATATATTGCTGACCATTTTTTTCTATATACTTTATATTTACAACTTACCATTCTGGAAGAAAGTAGTAACTGTGAAAAATGTGCAAATATAAATGAAAGAATCTTCAACGTGCTAATTGACATGTAAATTAAACAAATGTGAAGTAAATGGAACATGCTTTGGAATTAGACCATAGGACATAGGAGCAGAATTAGGCCATTCGGCCCATTAAGTCTGCATCGCCATTTCATCATGGGGGATCCATGGGCTCTTACCTTGCTGAGCAGCCTCACTTGCAGCATCTTGTCAAAGGCCTTCTTAAAATCAAAGTGTCCAATATCTACTGATTGTCCTTTTTCTATCCTGTTTGTTATTTCCTCAAGGAATTCCAACAGATTTGTCAGGCAAGATTTTCCCTTAAGGAAACCATGGTGATTTTGGCCTATTTTATCTTGTGCCTCCAAGTACCCCGAAACCACATCCTTAACAATTGACTCCAACATCTTCCCAACCACTGAGTTCAGGCTAACTGGCCTATAATTTCCCTTATTCTGCCTCCCTCCCAGTTGTTGTTTGAACAACTACTGGTCATACTTCTAAATCAGGGCTTCGATACAACATTAAGACAGAATATGAAGGTAACTGAATTTGTTACATATCGAAAACAGGCACCAACAAATAGGAGCAACACACACAAAGTGCCAGAGGAACTCAGCAGGCCAGGCAGCATCTATGGAAAAGGTCCATAATCTACTCTACTGTCACGATGAGGCCACACGCAGTTGGAGGAGCAACATCTCACATACTGTCTGGGCAGCCTGCAACCTGATTGCATGAAAATCAATTCTCAAACTTCCAATAATTGTCCCCCACCCTTCCTTTGCCATTCCTGATTCCCTCTCTCACCTTATCTCCTTACCTGCTCATCACATCCCTCTGGTGCTCCTCCACCTTTCCTTTCTTCCATGATCTTCTATTCTCTATCAGATTTTGTCTCCTCCAGCCCTTTATCTCTTTCACCAATCAACTTCTCAGCTCTTTACTTCACACCCTCCCCCTCTCCCAGTATCACCTATCGCCTGCCATTGTGTACTTCTTCCTCCCCTCCCCCCCCACCTTCTTACTCTGATTTCTCTCATTCCTTTCCAGTCCTGAAGAAGGGTCTCGGCCCAAAATGTTGACTATTTACTCTTTTCCATAGATGCTGCCTGGCCCGCTGAGTTCCTCCAGCATTTTGTATCTGTTGCTTTGGATCGCTGGCATCTGCAGATTCTTTGCATCTAACAAATCAGAGATCTTGACTGTTATTTTTCAAATATGTAATTGCAATTTTTAAACAGTATAAAAAGGCTCTGAGTGATAAATTTAGGCCGTAAAACATTGGAGCTGAAGGAGGAGAATTCACTTCTCTTGCCTTCTCCCTGTCATCCTTATTAATTGGATACCCATCAATCTCTGCTTTAAATATACCCAATGATATGGCCTCCAAAGCCATCCCTGGCAATCAATTTCAAAGATTTACCACACTTCGGCCAAAAGAAATTCCTCTTTATCTCTGTTCAAAAGGGATGTTCTTCTTTCTGAGGCTGTGCTCTCTGGTCTTAGACTCGCCAACTGTTGGAAACCTTCGCTGCAGGTCCTTTCTATCTTGGCCCTTTTATATGCGGTAGGTAAACTTAATAGAACTTCAGCAGCTGGTCTCCTTAAAAGTATATGCCTTGCAAAGCATTGCAATAGAATTTGGTTCCAATATTTGTGTTTCTCATTTTTAATTTAAAATAAGTATTATCAAATAAAATCATTCTCAGTGTTTGCTGAAAATTTATTTGATGTAATGTGTGGATAAGAAAGGATTAATTTTATGACAGTTATGATTGATGGTCAATTATATGTAACCATATTGTAATGAAATGATTAAGTAATAATGGAAAAGCTTTGCTCAAAACGCAATGTACTTGGCAAAAGTAGTGTTGGCTCCAGAATGCGTTTTGTCGTGGATGCTGAAAAGGCATTTGATTCGGTTAATTGGAATTTTCTTTACAGAGTTTTACATACATTTGGTTTCCATGACAGAATTATTAAAACTATACAGGCACTATATGACAACCCTACTGCTAGGATTAAAATCAATGGATATTTATCAAATAGTTTTACCCTAGAAAGGGGCATGAGACAGGGTTGTGCATGGTCACCGCTACTCTTCGCATTATATCTGGAACCATTAGCTCAATACATCAGACAAAATGAAGATATCAGGGGAATTACTATTAAAGGGACAGAGCATAAATTGGCCTGTTATCAGATGACATTTTGATCTATCTAGGGCAACTAACGTACTCTTTACCTAAATTGATGCAATCCTTTGAACAATATGGTCAATTATCAGGATACAAGATCAACATAGATAAAACCCAATTACTTTCGTATAACTATAGCCCACCAAGAGAAATTGAAAGAAGATATCCCTGGGCATGGCAAACAGAGTCTTTCAAATATTTGGGCATCATTATGCCAAAACATCTGTCAAAATTATCATAATGCAATTATCAGCCTATATATAAAAAATTAAGGAAGATATAACAAGATGGAATCTAATTCCTTTTTTGCAGTCTCAGTTCACGGATTGAATCTATTAAAATGAATATATTGGCCAGACTATTATATCTCTTTTAGACCCTACCAATAGTGATTAATCAGAATCAATTCAATGAATGGAACAAAATGTTATCAAGATATATATGGCAAGGTAAAAGGTCTAGAGTTTGTCTCAAAACTTTGCAATTAGCCAAGGAAAAGGGGGGATGGGGCCTACCTTCTCTTAGAGATGATTATTTTGCAGCACAGTTGAGAGCTGTGATATGTTGGTGCAACCCATCATATGATGCTCAATGGAAAAACATTGAGGAGGGGATACTTCCCATTCCCATACAGGCAATTTTGGCTGATAACAACCTTCAAAGGTACATAAATACTATTGATAATCCATGGGTGAAATGGACTATTAAAATATGGAAAACTATTATAAAAGAATATAAACTAGAGGGAGATATTGCAATTCTTAAATGGTGTGCATATCACTCAGATTTTACGCCGAATAAACTGGATGCTAGATTTAAGGACTGGACAGCTAAAGGAATAACAGTTCTTTGCAATATAATGAAAGAAGGAACACTGTTCAGTTTTGAAATGCTTAAAGAGAAACACTTATTAGAAAAACAAGACTTTTACCGGTATCTACAGATGTGACAGTATGTTAATCGGAGGGTTAAAAACGTAACCAAGGCAAGTACATGTTTGATAGAGCCATTGAGAAAAGCATATAATTCAGATAACGGTAGTAGAATCATTTCAAGCGTGTGTAAGGGTTTGTCAAATTTTAAAACACATTTAACTTCATACATTAAAACAAAATGGAAGAAGGAAGGAGGGATAATTATATCTGAGGAAGAATGGACAATAATATGGAGGTATCAATGGAAGTGTACCAGTTCACAGAAATGGAGGGAGTTTGGATGGAAAAACTTGATAAGATCTTTTATTCCACCCTCTCAGAAATCCCACTATGATAGTAACCTCCCTGTTTGCTGAAGAAATTGTGGAAATCAAAATGCAAACCATTATCATGTTTTCTGGGATTGCCCCATAATCAAAGACTATTGGAGTGGGATACACAATGCCCTACAAGATATTTTTAAATGTGAAATACCCTTAGAAAGTAAGACCATATATTTTGGGTATTTACCTCAAGAATGGTTGAAAAGAGATAAATATTTAATGAATATACTGCTGGTGGCTGGTAAAAAGACTCTTACCAGGAAATGGTTATCACAGAGAGCCCAACTTTAAACACATGGATGGAAAGTACAATGGACATTTACAAAGTAGAGAAGATAACTGCATCTGTTAATCATAAGATTGAGTCTGTATGACCCAAGTGGTCCATTCTGTAGTGTGGGCCATTTTTATTTTCAGTGACCTTTATATATGGCTAGTTTTTGAAAGATGTTGGCAGCTGGGTTTGGTCAAATTTATGGAAGTGCATCACCGCATCATTTGTATGCATCTCACTGAAGAAAAGAAACTAAGTACACTAGTATCTCCCGCTCCTTTGTTTTTCATTCAATTAGTTTCTGGAGTTACAAAACGTAACCTGGAGGCATATGACAAGATAGGCAGAACTCAGCATGGATTCCTTAAAGGAAAATCCTGCCTGACAAACCTATTACAATTTTTTGAGGAAATTACCAGTAGGCTAGACAAGGGAAATGCAGTGGATGTTGTATATTTGGATTTTCAGAAGGCCTTTGACAAGGAGCCACACATGAGGCTGCTTAACAAGATAAGAGCCCATGGAATTACGGGAGAGTTACATACGTGGATAGGGCGTTGGCTGATTGGCAGGAAACAGAGAGTGGGAATAAAGGGATCCTATTCTGGTTGGCTGCCAGTTACCAGTGGTGTTCCACAGGGGTCCGTGTTGGGGCCGCTTCTTTTTACATTGTACATCAACGATTTGGATTATGGAATAGATGGCTTTGTGGCTAAGTTTGCTGATGATATGAAGATAGGTGGAGGGGCCGGTAGTGCTGAGAAAATGGACAGACTTGGATAGATTGGAAGAATGGACAGAGAAGTGGCAAATGAAGTACAATGTTGGAAAGTGTATGGTTATGCACTTTGGCAGAAAAAATAAACGGGCAGACTATTATTTAAATGGGGAAAGAATTCAAAGTTCTGAGATGCAACGGGACTTGGGAGTCCTCGTACAGGATTCCCTTAAAGTTAACCTCCAGGTCGAGTCAGTAGTGAAGAAGGCGAATGCAATGTTGGCATTCATTTCTAGAGGAACAGAGTATAGGAGCAGGGATGTGATGTTGAGGCTCTATAAGGCACTGGTGAGACCTCACTTGGAGTACTGTGGGCAGTTTTGGTCTCTTTATTTAAGAAAGGATGTGCTGACGTTGGAGAGGGTACAGAGAAGATTCACTAGAATGATTTCGGGAATGAGAGGGTTAACATATGAGGAACGTTTGTCCACTCTTGGACTGTATTCCTTGGTGTTTAGAAGAATGAGGGGAGACCTCATAGAAACATTTCGAATGTTAAAAGGCGTGGACAGAGTGGATGTGGCATAGTTGTTTCCCATGATGGGGGGGGTCTAGTACGAGAGGGCATGACTCAGGATTGAAGGGCGCCCTTTCAGAACAGAAATGCAAAAAAATTTTTTTAGTCAGAGGATGGTGAATCTATGAAATTTGTTGCCACGGGCAGCAGTGGAGGCCAAGTCACTGGGTGTATTTAAGGCAGAGATTGAAAGGTATCTGAGTAGCCAGGGCATCAAAGGTTATGGTGAGAAGGCGGGGCAGTGGGACTAAATAGGATAAAATGGATCAGCTCATGATAAAATGGCGGAGCAGACTCGATGGGCTGAATGGCCTACTTCTGCTCCTTTGTCTTATGGTAACAGTGGTGATGAGAAAGTTTTAAAATGAACCCAAGATGACTACCTATCTGTGGAATCACTTTTTTTCTTCAGAAGGGGAGAGAGATGTTTGAGTTAAAAAAAAAGGCAGATGATGAGGCCTCCATCAGTTAGAGTCGACCATGGATGTTACATCCTAGCTGTCTAGGTACACAAGCCAGGGCAATTCAATAGGAAGAGCAAGTTGTTGCCCATGTAGCAAGCTCTCACTCACGGCAGAATCGCAGGATTTGCCATTCAGTGTTGAATGCAGAGATTTGAGATCAGAGTTTTCCTTCTCCTAGCTGAGCTGCCAACCACGGCTGATGAGACCCATCTGCCGGAAAGTGACTGGTTTTAAGGCGCCAATGGCCTATTTAGCCCCTTCTCCTGTCAGTAGAAATGGTTTCGCCAGACTTAGTAGCTAAGTCACATGTGAAGGCCAGGAACTGGACTTGGTTATCAGAAGCTATTTGAGTCACACGCTATTGGGAGCATTTAATAGGTAGTGGGAGCTTGACTCCACTACCACTCCCAGCTATAACAACCTTAAGGAAACAGGCAGAAAATGGATGCATGGATGTGGGCTCATAAAAAGTGAGTACTGGGTGATAATAATAATAAATTTTAAAAAAGCAGAAATGTCTGGTTGCATCAGCCATTCGATTGCACAACAAGTAACTGGATGGTGTAAACTGAATGAACTGAGCACTATATTGAAGTAAATGAAATAGGTGATGGTAGTCTTACTGAGTGCAGTGGGTGGAAAAGCACACAGTTTGCTTAGAAGTTTAGCTGGCCTAACTAAACCAGCGAAATAAGCTTTACTGATATCATGAAAGTAATGTAGGAACATTAAGAACAAAAAATATTGTTCATTGCAGAATGCTTTAGGGTTCATAAGAGGAATCAAAAAGAAAGGGAGATCATTTCAGCTTACATAGCTCATTGAAGAAATAGTCTGAGAATTTTCATTTCTGTGATGGGCTTAATGATGTACTGACAGATCGTTTAGTTTGAGGAATCTTAAAAGAGAGATTTAAAAATGGCTCCTAACTGAAGCACTTGAAAGAGAAGGTGAGACCACTGTATCAATGGAAACAGCAGACAGAGTCTCAACTAAGTTCCAGCCAGGAATGAAAATGAGCGTGAACAGAATTTAATGTCTAAGCAGAAACCCATCTGACCAAACACATTGCGTTACAGTTGTGGTGGCGGCTCACGTACAGCAGGCCAATGCAGATTTAAAGGCAAGGCTTTCAGAAAATGTCACAAATTCGGACACATACAAAGAGCATGTTGGGCAGACAAAAATAAATTAACTGCACAGGGAATAGGAAAAGTTAAAAAATCAAGTTGTATTTTCAAAATGAGACCTAATCTGCATGCTATTGATAAAAAATCTGATAAAGATGAGAATGACATAGGACTGTGTAGACTTGAGATTTACAATGCGAAAACTAACAAGAGACCAGCAATGTGGCTTATACCAGAAAAAACGGCAAATTACTTAAAATGGAATTAGACACTAGCTCGACTGTTTCAGTTATTCCACAAAATGAGTTTCAACATCATTTTAAAGATACTGAACTGAGGCCTGCAGATATCCAACTAAGAACCTATACTAAAGAAAAGATAACTCCTGAGGGAATGACACTTGTAACAGTGAAGTGCAACAACCAACAAGCTCCATTGAGCTTGTGTATGGTAAAAACAGGAGGGCTCGCATTGCAGGGATGTCATTGGCTGAGAGAACTACAACTTGATTTGAGATCCATCCACCATTTTCATGTCACACCCCCTGTAACAGAGTCAACTGAAAGTGAATTAAGAAAGTTACTGGATGATGCCACAGCAATGTTCAAAGATGGCACTGGAAAACTCAAACATATCAACAGTAAAATAGTGTCAAATGAAAATGCCACAACCAAGTTTTGTAAAGCCATTCCAGTTTCTTACATCAACCTGAAAAGAAACTAAGTACATGAGTATCCCCTGCTCCTGTGCTTTTCTTTCAATTAGCTTCTGGAGTAATAAAACATAACAGTGGGTTGCCCCCATCACATCGTTCGCTTGTACTGGCTCTTAATGCAAATGATGCATTTCACTGTAAGATTCGATGAACATATGATAAATAAATGAATCTGATTTTGAATCTAGTAAAATGGATTAAGTTGCAATAATATGTATTAGAACACCATGCCACACCATTCGAATGATCTGCCCATGTCTGTGGGATGAGCTGAAACAGAAGGCTGTCAGAAGAACCCCAAAATCTATTTTGCCTA
This sequence comes from Mobula birostris, assembly GCF_030028105.1. Classification (NCBI taxonomy): domain Eukaryota; kingdom Metazoa; phylum Chordata; class Chondrichthyes; order Myliobatiformes; family Myliobatidae; genus Mobula; species Mobula birostris. Next base: position 70,169,160 of record NC_092375.1, on the reverse strand, counting down.
GGAAAAGAGAAGTGTTTTTAAAAAGCAATGAAAAATACTTCAGAATAGTCAACAAAGAAAACCCATATTTTAGTTAATATCAAGAAAACAGTTTTCATTTGCAAAAAAAAAAAAAAAGATATTGAGGAAGACCACAACTGTAGACAAACTAGGAAGTCAATGTTGAGCAGGACAAGTACAATAGAGACTGGGATTTGAGTGAGATAAAATGCCAGTAAGAGAAATGGATACACATCAAAGAAAGTGGGTTTAGAAACAGGGAATGTGGATTGGTAAAATGCATCAGGTAGAAGTGGCTTCTTGTTAAATAAAGTTAATTGAAAATTTAGTAGTCCATTACATGCTGTAAGAAAGAAGAATTACACAATGCAATTGTACTTCAAAACAGTAACAGTTAAACTATATTTTATGAATGAATTATTACTCATTACTTATTTGTAATAGAACTATCAAGTAGGCTGACAACTCCTGCGACACATTTGGAGGAGATCTGGGGCAACTAATTCAGCTAGGAGTAACTGAACAACAAGATGAAAATGGTCTGATGACTTCATGTAATGGTACGTTAGCATTTCATGTAATGATCATTTCTGATAGAGAAAAGAGCCAATTTTTACCAGCATATCGCTTGCATCCTGATTTGGCTATGAAATATTTTTTGTAAAAGTAAAATGGACCACAGTATTATCCCGTTCCTAGGCATCACCAAGTCACAAATGACTTTTTGCAAGCCTTTTCCCCATCAATAGTAGTGGAGGCTTAGCTGGAAAATCTCATGTGTTCCTCTTCTGTTTGGATGATTTGGTTTATCTGAGCATATGATTCCTCATGAGGTGGAAAGTTAAAACACCACTGGGGAATGACAGAACTGAAATTATACAGTGCCTTTATTGCTGTGAGGTGTCTTATGAGCATCAGCACAGGGTTATTAAACAAGATACGCACAAGGGCAGGTGACCAAAAGCTTTGTCAATGACTTTGGCCATGGAAGTTGGCCCTGCAGGGTTTGTTTTTTGGAGCTGTAAGTGTAAGTGTAGGATTAACTTGCAATGTGCCAATGTACACTTTTAACATATTTGCACCATCTGCCATATTCAGAAAGGAAGGAGTATTAGATGCTAATGCACAACAGATGCATGTTGAATAGACAGATTGTGACATTAATTCTTGGGCAATGCTGATGTGATTTCAGTGCTGCTAAATATGACTTTGGCAATCCAACAATGGATCGTCTATGTTCATTTGCATGTTTATACCATCTAAAGCTCGTGAAACAGGTGGACATGTGGAATGACAAGGAAATGGGAAAGAGGACTGCAGACAAGCGTATTGTGACTTTGAATATTCCCTGGACCACTTCTAGCCATGGCCTTTGTGGTGATTCTACAATATTGATCAGTATTTGTCCATGCTACTGTCATATGTGTGACTTGCCTACAATGTTAGAATAGCACAAAATGTATGCTTATTGATTTTGGGTGGGGCCACAGTACCATCTTTCACCAGCTGCCAGCACTGGTTCAAAGTAGTCAGCACTGTTTGATTGAAGGGGATGCACTGGAAGTGAGCCAAAGTTATGTTACGGCGGTGGAAGAAGGCGTGTGCTAATGTATTCACTGACCTTGGCTGTACGTTTGGTAATTAAACTTGTTATTCTGCAGCTGGCTTTCACCCATTGCTCTCAATAGTTCTTGCCAGATTCCAATTTGGAGGGCACCTGGTTTCCATCAGGAAAACTCTCTCTTCTTCTTTACCTTGCCTTACAGAGTCATGTTAGAAAATCAGGCCGACTGCTCCCATTAACTTTTCCAAAAGGTCTTTTGAATAACATTCAGTGTCAGTTCCTGTCAGTTCCTGTCATAAATCATCCCTTTTCAGAAAGCTAAGTGTGGCTTTAACCAGCTGGAACTGCTGCTGGCCAGATATGGAATTGGTAGAAATGATGTCATAGCATAATTTCTGCGTACACCTTGCAGCAAATCAAGAGGTGTAAGTTATTTCTGCCTGATTCCAGTACAATCTAGTTTAGTTCTTCAAGTGGTTTGCTGGAGGAAAGGAAGTTCAAAGTAAATTTATTTTCCAAGTATATACATGTCACCATGTACACGCCTGAGATTCATTTCCTTGTGGGCATACTCAATAAATCCATAATAGAATAATAATGGTAACAGAATCAATGAAAGACCATACTGACTTGGGTGATTAATCAGTGTGCAAAAGACACAAACTATGCAAACACAAAAAGAAATAAAGAAATAATAATAAGAAATAAATAAGCAATAAATATTGAGAACATGAGGTGATAAGTTCTTGAAAGTGAATCCATAGGTTGCAGGAACATTTCAATGATAAAGTAAAGTTGACTGAAGTTTCCCCTTTGGTTCAAGGGCCTAATGGCTGAGGGGTAATAACTGAGGAAGCTGGTGAAGGAATTAAAATGTTTGGTTCCTTGGGTCACTGCCAGCCAGTACTGGGACTAAGAATATCAGAGCTAAGTAACAGAGTGGAGTTGGAGGAATTCAGAAAACTTGAAGGATTGTAGTGCTATGGGTGGTTACAGAAACTGGGAGAATGGAGAAAATTAGAGCAAAGATAAACGTTAAATTTTAGGCTTTTCCACGCCAAATTTTAAAGTCATTCAATGAGCAGGAGAGCAATGAATGAATTGGCCTGCCTTGTTTTTGCCATTTTAATGCTTCAGTTTTGCTTACTGAAATCCAGGGGGAGCATCTAGTAATAAGATAGAATCCCAAGTCTTAATATTTTTGATCATGTTTTATGTTTACTTTTATTACAGGCAAGAAATTGAACTTCTTCTATACAACATCATCACACAACTCACTTGATAAAAATCACCAAACTGAAAAAAACTATATAGTAATTGATCTGGTAAATGAAATGTTTAATTAAGCTATCAAATTCTATTTTCGCTTGGAGTGAAATTTCAGTAACGATGCCTCAGAAAACACAATTTAAACTTTTAAGTTCAAAATAGAAATGATGTAAAATGAAGACTACACAGAGAAATCATTACACTAAGAAAATTGTTAATACAGTTGAAAATATTGTTGGTCTAAGAAAAATTGGTTCTAATAATGTAGATTTTTGTCTAACAAAAAATAAATGTCAGTATATTTGGCATTCAGGGATATGATTACTTTGGTTTTCATGTAACTAGAACAGTAGCTGGAGGCTTAGACCATTAATCTGGAGATGCAAGTTTGAATCCCACCACAGTATCCAGAATTTAAATTTGTGTAAATAAACTTATCCAGACTCAGAACTAGCATCAGTAATGCTAACATGAATTTAAGATAAAATTCCCCAAAGAGAAAAAGGCAGTCCAACCATTAGTAGAAACATAATTAGCACCTCGATATTACCACATAACTTGATAAAAATAGCTAGAATTATTGATGAACGTTAATCCAATATTAATATACTCAAGGGATGATTATGCCAAAAACAATGTTCTTTTTATTCGGCCTGGAGCACTACATTGTCAAATTTGTCCTGACAGTATATAATAAATAATCCAGTTTGAGAGGAATTGATGAGTTAAAAATGATTCAAAGGATGTCGTGATCCAAAAGTAATAGTTCTGCATTCTCTTACTTCAGGTTGAATACTAAGTCCCCTTCTACTGGAATGCTTCAATGCTATTTACAATCACCAATGGCTAAAAACCCCATAGTTTGAAAATGTAAAATGAAAATTCAGGCAGTCATTCTCTGGAAGGGAAGCATTTTTTTAAAATTTAAATCACTTAATCACTGTTGATGCACTCATCTGATGTCAGCCAATCCCTATCCTCCTTAAACCCAAGGCCACCAACAGAAATGCCATTCGGAAATAAGTAGGTGTGTGTGTTTCCCTGTGAGATTTCTCTTAAGTCATGGCATTTTGAATCTGTACTTTCTAAATCATAAAAAATTTAAAAGGTTAAAACATTGTTTTACCTATAGGTGTTCCAACACCATATCCTTTGGAGTCAATGAGTCCGCCAATTTGAGTCAGGTTGCAGTTACGCTGAGTGACGTATTCAATGCTAGTTGATTCCATCAGAAAGGCATAGTCAGTGGTGAGAACACGCTGAATTCCCTCATCGTTGTTCTTCAACAAAGCAGTTTGTTTTCGACTGTTCATGAATGCCCACATTTTCTCATAGGTTGAAATTTTTGATTTCTGTAAAATATAGTGTTTATTTGCGAGATCTCAGTCTTTGACTGCAGCTCAGCATAGCAGGAATCACCTTTTTCTGCCCACAATGCTTTAACAACATGCTTTATTCAAACATCAGATAATAATTATCCATTTACTTTTCATTCAATCCTACATTTTTCAGATTTTCTACTCCTTCAAAAAGTTTTTATCGTAAATGATGGTTTTCCTATTTTCCCCTTAAATATATATGATAGATTGATAAATATATTGGCTCCTTTTTTTTCTGAATTAAATTCCATTTTACTCACATATGGTATAGAATATCAATCAGCCTATTAGTCAGTTTTTGATGCTTTTTTTTTCATTTCTTTCCTGTTGTTCTGCTAATCACCTGGAATAACAGCATCAGAGGGAGAGCGATAATTCCAACCTAAGGCAGCTACTTGCAACAACAAATGTTTTTATCTACAACCCTGTGGAAACAAGCTTGTATTTATAACAGCTTCATTATCAAGAACATTGGAAATTTCAGCAAGAACAAGCCGTAAAGTCCTCAAGCCTGTTCTGCCATTCTGCAAGTTCATGGTTGATCTTCTTCTTCAAAGACTCTTGTCTTATCTCCACAGAGTCCAAAAACCTCCCAATTTCCACAAACAAAAAGAGAAATGCTGAAGAACACATCCAATCAAGCAGCAGTAGTAGAAAGAGAAACCAGTTAAGGGGAGGGTCATTAATCCAAAACATTAACAGGTTTTTCTTTCACAGATGCTGCTTGACTGGCTGAGTTCTTCCGGCATCGGTAGTTTTATTTGATAACCAATATTTACACTCAGCAGCTGAGCATCAGGAATTTTCTCACAGTGGAAAATTGCAAATATTTACCATGTGTCTAAGGAAAGTTCCTATCTCTGCCCTAAATGGATGAAAGCTTATCCCTGAATACTGCCTCCGAGTTTTTGTTCATTCAGCCAGAGGCAACAACTTCTCAGTATCCATCAGGTCAAGCCTGAATTTCCCAATAAGATCACTTCTCATCCCACAAAATTCTAATTAGCCAATATTATTCCAATCTACTTTCTTTTGATAAAACGACCATCTTATCTTGGGAGCAGCCATTTTGAGAGAGGTTGTGAGGCTGAAGAGCTGTTTTTGAGGTCAAAAGCATGGAGTCTGATGAACACTGGGCTTTGGTAAAGTAGTGATCTGATAAGAAGTTATTATTTCCTTCTGCTCCCTTAGTAGAAGGGACCTGGGTAAAGGATAGAGAAGCTGGGGCAATGGTGTTCCCTTCCTGCAGGAAGGTGGCTATACCTACAGCAGGTACATGCTGTTGCAGCACTCGTCAGATACTTAGAGCTGATGGAATTACAGTTGGATTTATTATAGAGAATCCAGGATGCAGAAACTACTTGGATGGCACATTTAGTGAGTGATCACACAGCAGATACAGAAAGAAAGAGCAAGAAGCACAAGCAGCTAGTGCCTCTCATGTTCTCTCCTCACCCTGAACCTATGCTGGCCAGTTCTCCATTCCTCAACCCTGAAGAAAAAGACTGTGCACATTCACACTGCCAATGCCCCTTGTGATTTTATACACCTCTCTGTAAGATTGTCACCCATTCTGCTACACTCCGATGGATAAATTCCTAACCTACCCAATCTCTCCATCACTCAGTCCCAGCAACAACCCTTGTAAATATTTGTGCTCTTTCTCGCTTCATGGCATCTTTCTTACAAATAGGGTGACCAAAACTTACATCATTTTCTAAATGCAGCCTCACTCGTCTGTTTTATACAACTGCAACATAAAAACCTACCTTCTACACTCAATGCCCTGACTGATGAAGGCCAGCATGCCAAAAGCCTTATTCACCAACTTGTCTGCTATGTCACTTCCATGAATATTCCCAGGTCCCGACTGTGAAATTGCTACATTAGTTTATTTTCCCAAAATGCAACAGCTCACCCTTATCTGAATTAAATTCCATTTGCCATTCTTCAACCCATTTCCATTCCCGATCAAAATCCCTTTGTAATTCCTGATAACGATCTTCAACATCTACAACACCAATTTTACTGTCATCTATTACGTCCTAACCGTGCCCTATATATTCTCATCCAAGCTTCTTTTTTTAATGTTCTACATTGCAGAAGTTTCAGACATGGGAGAGGGGAAATCAAAAGGGAACAGGAAATCACACTATTGATTAGGGAGAACAGAATTGCATGACTTAGAGACAATATCCTGGAGAGGTTGTCCAATGAAGCTCTATGTGTAGAAACTAGGAATAAGAGAGGGGTGAATGTCTTGTTGGGGTTAAACTATATGTCTCATAATAGTCAGTGTGAAATAGAGAAATAGACAAAAAATTGAAACACCGCATGGTAGGTTTTAACTTTCACAACATTGATTATGATTGTTTTAGTACAAATGGGTTACATAGGGCAGAATGGTTAAGTACAGCCTAGAAATAAGTTTGAGACCAATAAAGATGGGGCTATACACAACCTCAACTTCTGAAAAGAAACTGGGAAGGTGGATATGTTGGTAGAGAAGCACTTTGGGAACAGTGATGCTATACGTTTCCCCATGGAATGCATGGGTTCCTCCAGGAGCTCTGGTTTCTTCCCATATTCCAAAGATATACCAGTTAGTAGGTTAACTGGTTACTGAAAATTGTCCCGTTAAAAATTGGGGGTTGCTGGCAGCGCAGCTGGGAAGAGTAGAAGGGCTTATTTGGCACTATCTCTAAATTTAAAAGAAAATTAGGAAAACAAAAAGGAGGTTATGAAATATCCATACAAATGAGATTAAGGAGGATCCCACAATATTATATAAATATATGGGGAGCAAGAGGGAATCCTGGGAGAGAATAAGTCTCCTTAGGGACCAAAGGAGTGATCTAAATGTGGAGTCAGGTGCTCTGGGTGAGGCCCTAAATGAACACTTCTCATCTCCTTCAAGGAGAAGAACTTGGAAGATAGTGAGTTCAGGGGAGGGTAGGTGGATTACCTGGAGCAAACCAGTGTTAAAGAGTGTTAATGTTAGATATTATGGGATGCTTAAGGATAGATAAATTCCCAGAATCATATGACATCCTTCCCAGATTGCTTTGAGAAGCAAAGGGCCCTGACAGATTTTCTTGCATCTTTGTTAGGCACAGGTGAGGTGATCTGTATTAACAAGTTGCATGTGAATGTAGGAGGTGTGATTAGTAAGTTTGTGAATGACATGAAACTTGGTGTTGATGGTTATTTAAGGCTACTTCAGAATGTAGATCAAAAGGAAAGTTGTGCCAAGCAATGGCAAATGGAATTTAATCCTAACAAGAGTGAAGTAATACCCTTTGCAGTAGAAAACAGATAGAACATACACAGTAATTGGTGGGGAAATAAGGAATGTTGATAAACAGGGACTCTGGGGTTCTCGTCCATAGTCCCTATTAACCTGTTTTGTCATGCTCAGCTCGTTTGTGTGCGAGGAGCACAGAATATAAAAGTTGTGACATTAAGTTGCACCTTTATGAAACAATGGCTAACCTCACAGAATACTGTGCGCAGTTCTAGTCACAAAATTAGAGAAAGGATGTGGTTCCGCTGGAAAAAATACAAAGGAGATTCATTAAGATGGTGCTTATATCTGAGAATATTAGTTTTGGAGTGAAAAAGAACAGGCTGGGTTTGTTTTCTCTGGAGCATAGGAAGCTGAGCAGCGATTTGAGGAGATATATAAAATTATAAAAGTCACAGGGTATATAGGGAAGTATTCTTCCCCCAAAGGTTAGAGAGCATAGTTTTAAAAGAGGTAGAAGTTCTTGTTTGGATTTCAAAGACTGTTTTTTAAACTTATACATACAGTTATTGATATCTGGAACTTGTTCCAGAGGTGGTAGTGGTGCAATAAGATACCTATTCTTTTAAATGGAGAGTGTAAGTCATAGAATGGATATTGACTAAACGCAGGCAAATGGCATTAGGGCAGAAAGGTAAAAAGTTTGCCAATGGAAATGATGGGATGGAAGGCCCCTTTTTGTGCTGTTCACCTCGATGACTACATCTCAGGAATCAATTCAGTAAATCTATATTACATCACCTCCAATGAAAGTATATGTTTCTTTAGGTGCAATGGCCAAAGCCATACACAACATGCAAACAACAAGAGACAGAAGTTGCTCAAATCAGGAGTGAAAAACAGACTGCAGCATGGCAGCATCTGTGAAGGCAAAGGAATAGTCGTTGTTTCAGGTAGAGACCTTGAGTTAGGACTGAGAATGCAGAGAGAATATAAAGGAGAGAAGGGGCAAAGTTAGACAGGGGCAGGTAGGCGATAACTGGAACCAGATGGGGCACTGGTCAGATGAAGTCAGACTGGTGGGGCAGAGGGAAGGTTGTAATTTAGAGAAAGGTTGGCTTGTGATGGATGGAAACAAGGGAATGATGATGAACAGATGGAACAGGAAGGGTAGGTCAAAGGAGAGGAAACCCAGGTGGTTAAGTGTGTGGTGATGGACAATAAATATACATAATGGGCTGGGAGGAGAGATGTAAACAATAGAAAGGAGAATCTGGGTGACTGATAGGAATGAAAAAGGAACTTCCCTTTTGTAAACCCATATTCCAAATAAACATGCTTTCACAATAACATTTCATACTAATGTCACAGTTCTAAAGAAGAGTCTTTTGGGTGGTGGTCTGTTTCTTTCAGGATAGCACCCCTGGCATCAGGTTTGGTAGGTTTCTGGCCTAAAACAACATTCTCGGTTTCCGGTGTCACGTTGCTGTCAGTAACATCATCACTGAAAGGCAAGACCAGTAACTGTAATGTGTACATCTTGTTGGATGCAGTTGACTCAGCTGTGTTCTTCAGTTGAGCATCCAGTATCTGGTCCACATGACATCTCCATGTCTGATTTCCAACATCCACTGTGTACATCAGTGGTCCAGTTCCTGTAGCTATCCTACTGGGTGTCCACTTGTCTTCTCAGTAATCACGCACTAGGACTTCCTGTCCAATCTCGAAGCTCCTTGCTGCTTCACTTGGCAACTGGCTGAACTGCTTCTTCTGAACTTCTCTCCAGAGGTCTGGTTCCAGGAGGTCTATGTGAGATCTCAGATCCCTGTTCATGAACAGCATTGCAGGTGTCTGATTTGTCGTCACATGAACAGAGTTCTGGTACACAAAAAGGAAGTTGTCCACCTTGTGCTGCAGAGAAATGTCCTCCTTGTCCATCACTTTAAAAGACTTCTTGAAGGTTTGGATAAACCTTTCAGCTAACCTATTTGTTGTTGGGTGGTGAGGAGCTGATTGAAATATTGCAGCCCGTTGTCACTCACAGTTTGTTCTTGTAAGCAGTTTCTGGCAAAGGTAGTCCTCAGAGGTGGTTAACTTCATTGATATAACCTCTGGACATTTTGAATGAGCATCCACAGAGATCAGAAACATGGGAGGCTATCAATGGCCCAGCAAAGTCAATACGTACTCTATGCCATGGTGAAGACAGCCACTCCCAAGGGTGTAACATTGCCTGTGAGGGAGTATTTTTAAAACTTTTGGCATCCTGAACAGCTTTTTGCTAAGTCTTTGATTTGTTTATCTATTCCCTTCTCAAACACCTTCTCATTATTATTAAGCAACTACAACAGCCTCTGGTTAGTGCTACCATTTGGGCTGCAACTGCCTCTTGATGTCACATTGAGAGGTTGATTGAGTGCCAGTGAAGTTGGATTTTTCTCAACTATTCATGCCCGAAAAGTGCTGACCCTCCACTTTTCAATACATAAAACTTCCTGTTGCATTTGGCCTGGATATGTCACATTTACTTTCAGTTTGCCTTTCAGAGACACTTTTTAGCCTGTGTAGGTCTTTACCATCACTGAGGTCTTCTCTCATGATATCTTAGAAAACGTAGTCAGCCTCTGAAACTATGGACAAATATGACCATATATCCAGCTCCACCAGACACATCTATAGTGATCCAGATGATTTTGTGATCTGCTTCATTTATACTATGTAGTTCTAGGCATGACAGTTCACTTTTGTCAGACTCTATGTTGTCTGATTCTGTTTTGCATTCAGTAACTTTATGCATTTGCTTAGTTTTGTGTTTGAGACTTTTCACTCAGTTGTGCTTTTTGTCTGCCTTGCACACTCTCTCTATGTGACCTTGTCTGTGACACTTTCTGCAGACTTTTTCTTTGAACCAACAGTTATTTGCTTTATGGGAGGATTTGCCACATCAATAACATCTTTGGTTTCTTGCACCATTCAGGGATGTTTTGTGCATTTCACATTCTAACCTCTTCTGTAATTCTGCTGCATCCTCTGTTGCAGTCTCTTAACAATATTGCAATAGTCAATGCCCATTTTAAGTTTAGGTCTCTTTCAAACAGTAGCCTCTTTTGAGTGCTTCGTCTATGCATGCCACATACAAACCTGTCCCTTAATGCATCAGAAAGTCCATTTCTAAAGTCACTACTGGGAAAGTTTGCACAGTTCTGCAATGTTTTCAGAAATGCTTTCATCTTTGCCTGGTTCCTTTTGTAAAATCTAAATCAACTATTACTAGCAGTTTAGGATTCAAGTGATTTTGTAAAATTGTAACAATTTCATCGAACGTCTTGCTTGCTGGCTTTTCAGGGGTTACTAGGTTGTGTAAGAGACTATGTTCTTGGGCCCATTAAGCTAAGAAGTGTAGGGGCTTTCTTTTGCTCCTCCACATTATTCGTGTTACAATACAGTTCAATTCTCTCAATATACAACTCTCATCCTTCTTTAGCACTATCAAGTTCATCAACTTTCCCAATTGAAGCAATTGCCATGTTATTTTCATTTTATCTTCAGTGCATCTTTCACTGTTACTGACATACTCCTTTGTTAGTGTCCATAACGGCTTTCTCATGTTGTTTAACTCTCACTGTTTCTTTCTGTAACTGTAGGTGCAGCTCGTGATATTTTCTGACATTCAGGTTCGTACTCATCACGAGTTTGTTGTGTCTGTGCACAACTATATAGCAATTATACTTTATACTTTATTGTCGCTAAACAATTGGTACTAGAACGCACCATCATCACAGCGATATTTGATTCTGCGCTTCTCACTCCCTGGATTACAAATATTAAAAATATTAATAGTTAAAATTAGTAAATATAAAAAATTTAAATTATAAATCATAAATAAAAAATAGAAAAATGGGAAGTAAGGTAGTGCAAAAAAACCGAGAGGCAGGTCCGGATATTTGGAGGGTACGGCCCAGATTCGGGTCAGGATCCGTTCAGCAGTCTTATCACAGTTGGAAAGAAGCTGTTCCCAACTCTGGCCATACGAGTCTTCAAGCTCCTGAACCTTCTCCCGGAGGGAAGAGGGACGAAAAGTGTGTTGGCTGGGTGGGTCTTGTCTTTAATTATCCTGGCAGCACTGCTCCGACAGCGTGTGGTGTAAAGTGAGTCCACGGACGGAAGATTGGTTTGTGTGATGTGCTGCGCCGTGTTCACGATCTTCTGCAGCTTCTTTCAGTTTTGGACAGGACAACTTCCATACCAGGTTGTGATGCACCCTAGAAGAATGCTTTCTACAGTGCATCTATAAAAATTAGTGAGGGTTTTAGGGGACAGGCCAAATTTCTCTAGTTTTCTCAGGAAGTAAAGGCGCTGGTGGGCCTTCTTGGCAGTGAACTCTGCTTAGTTGGACCAAGTCAGGTCATTTGTGATATTGACCTCGAGGAACTTAAAGCTTTTGACCTGTTCCACTTGCGCACCACCAATGTAAATTGGGTTGTGCGGTCCGCTACTCCTTCTAAAGTCAACAACCAGTTCCTTCGTCTTGCTGACATTCAGGGATAGGTTATTGTCTTCGCACCATGCCACCAGGTTCTTAATTTCCTCTCTGTACTCTAACTCGTCATTACCCAAGATAAGGCCTGCAATTGTTGTGTCATCAGCAAACTTATATATTGAGTTTAATGGAAACTTGGCTACACAATCATGGGTGTACATTGAGTACAGCAGGGGGCTGAATACACAGCCTTGTGGGGCACTGGTGCTCAGAGTGATTGTAAAGGAGAGCTTGTCCCCTATTTTTACAGCCTGGGTCCTGTCTGTGAGGAAGTTGAAGATCCAGCTGCAGATCTGAGTGCTAAGGCCCAGGTTCCAGAGCTTAGGAATCAGTTTATTTGGAATGATTGTATTAAAGGCAGAGCTGTAGTCAATTAAAAGGATCCTTACGTATGCATCTTTATTCTCCAGGTGTTCTAAGGAGGAATGTAGGGCCAGAGAGATGGCATCTGCCATTGACCTGTTGCTCCGGTAGGCAAATTGCAAAGCATCGAGGTTGACCGGTAGGATGTGGTTGATGTGTGCCATAACCAATCAATCGAAGCACTTCATAGCAATTGATGTCAGAGCCACAGGTCGATAGTCATTCAGGCATGCCACCTTGCTTTTCTTCGGCACTGGGATTATCGTTGTCTTCTTAAAACATGAGGGGATCTTAGACTGAAGCAAGGAGCAGTTGAAGATGTCAGCAAACACTCCAGCTAGCTCGCTTGCACAGGCCCGGAGAACCCGTCCTGTGACACCATCTGGGCCCGTCGCCTTCCTTGGATTTATCTTCAGGAAGGCCCTTCTAATGTCCTCCTCGGTGACAATGAATCTCAATGCCACCAGGTCCGGTTCATCTGGAGGGAGCGTGACGCTCCTCTTCTGTTCGAATCTTGCGTAGAATACTTTAAGTTTGTCCGGAAGAGAAGCGCCACAGTTATTGTTATTCCCAGCCTTTTCTTTGTGCCCAGTGATTTCATTTAGACCCTGCCATAGTCTACTGGCATCCCTTTGGTTAGCCTGGGCTTCCAACTTGGCTCGATATTGCCTCTTGGTGCCCTTAATGGCTTTCCAGAGTTCACGCCTGGATTCCGTGTAGCGACTGGTATCCCTGGACCTAAAAAATGGCTAAATAGTTCAATTTTGGTTCTATCAGACCGGCTGGCTTCAGAGTCTCACACATACCTTCCAGCAAACTCCAGCCAAGATTTCATGTGAGCTTTTTTTTTCCCCTCCCCAACAATGGCTTTCTCTTTGCTACTCTCCCATAAAGCTGTGACTGGTGAAGCACCTGGGAAACAGTTGTATGCATAGTCTTTCCCATCTCAGTCACTAAAGCTTGTAACTCCTGCAGGATTGTCATTGTTCTCTTGGTGGCCTCCCTCACTAGTCCCCTTCTTGCATGGTCACTCAAATTTTGAGGACAGCCTGCTCTAGGCAGATTTATGGCTGTGCCATATTTTTTCCCCATTTCCTGATGATTGACTTAAATGTACTCCAAGTGATATTCAGTGACTTTGTAATTTTTTTGGATCCATCTCCTGACTTGTTGTGGTAACCCATATATGTTGTAACTGGGTTACCTGTCTGGACACGCCCCTCTGCGGACTGAGCCCTGAATAAAGGCGATTGTGCCACTGCTCCTCCCTTAGTCCAGGGCAGACACTCAGCATGGTCGAGGTCACATCTTGCTGCTAATAAAAGCCTTTCAGTATTTACTCTACTTCCAGTCTTTTGGAGTAATTGATAGTGCATCACTTGTGCTTTTCAATAACCTTTTTGCACTGTTCTTTTGTCTTTATGGTGTAGTTTTCACCCTATGATACTGACTCACCAGCTGTTGGACCTTCCAGATACAACTTCACTACAATCAATTGAAACACCTTGACTGTACACAGGTCTCCAAAAACAGATCTCCATTTAACTAATTATGTGACTTCTAAAATTTATTAGCTACACCAGTGATGTCATATTAAAGTGGGGGGGGGGTGAATAATTATGGAATCAATTACTTTGTGATTCAATGTTGTAAAACATGAAAACTTCCAGGGGCGGGGTGGTGGAGGTGGTGGTGTGAAAACTTTTCATAGGCACTGTAGATCCATACATTACAGGGTTGGCTGAGATTAGAATAACCTGCACCCTGAGAGAGAACCCCTGACTCCTGTAAAATCTCAGCTCAATATTCTTACCTATGGCTGTTGAGTTTTGGGTTGAAAATAGAAAGCACGAATAGATAGTTTCTACAATAGTAGAGATTAGTCAAGTTCTACAGAGCACAGCTATTTGAGTAAAATACTAAATTTTGAGTTTTGTTAACTTTCCATGAATTTCACCTAACCTGTTATTCTCCAGTCAACTGGTACAATAAATGTCATTACAACCCCAAATTCCTTTAAAATACAATCTTACCTTCTGGTAATACCCTTCAATCAATTTGGGAGTACCTTCATCACAAACACTGTGGTGCTTCTGAAAGGCGGCTCTCTCATTCAAGGGCACGCGAGTCATGCAATAAATGCTGTTCTTCTCAACAACACAAGGTGATAGAATTTTTTCCCCCCTCTTTTGCCAGAAAGGAATAAGTTGCCTTCAAAGGTTCACTCTGCACAACTCTATTACAGTTCAGATGAAACGGTTCTGTTTGATTTTCTTTTTGTCTCAAATTTTTGACTTTTGCCTCCATCTTCCCATCTCTTGCAAAGGGCTGGGGAAAACTTGTCCACAACCAATAACTTCAAATTCCTTGGTGTCCACATTTCCGAGGATCTCACCCGGTCCTTGAACTCCTCCATCCTGATCAAAAAGGTGCAACAGCGCCTTTATTTCCTGCGGAGCATCAAGGAAGCTCACCTCTGTCCCAGGATACTGACGGACTTTTACTGCTGTACCAGTTAGAGCATACTCACCAAATGCATCTCAGTGTGGTATGGCAATTGTCCCGTATCAGACCGCAAAGCACTCCAGCATGTGGTGAAAACTGCCCAGCAGATTATCGGCACCCAATTGCCCACCATTGAGCACATCTACCATAAATGCTGCCTGGGCAGGGCAAAAAGGATTATCAAGGATGCATCTCACTTTTTACTCTCCTCCCATCCAGTAGACACTACAGGAGCCTCCGCTCCCGCACCAGCAGGCACAGGAAGAGCTTCTTCCCTGAGGCTGTGACCCTGCTGAATCTCACATCACAGCGCTAAGAAGTATTGCACCCATATTGTACTGTCTCAGTACTTTTATATTTGTGTGCTGTAGCACTTACTTCTTATTTGCAGTTATTTTGTAAATAACACTATTCCTTGTCTTTCTGGTTAGATGCTAACTGCATTTTATTGACTTTGTATCTGTACTCGGCGCAATGACAATAAAGTTGAATCTAATCTAATCCAATCTAGCCTCATCATTAGTATGAATTCTGTTTAGATAAAGGAAGATATCAATGTTCTCTCATTAAGTCTTAAGTAATCTAAATTTCTTCAGATGATAGAAGACATTGCTTTAAATTTTTGATCCTAGAAACATAGAAAACTTACAGCACAATACAAGCCCTTCAGCGCACAAAGCTGTGCCGAATATTTCCTTACCTGAGAAATTACCTAGGGTTACCCATAGCCCTCCTTTTTTCTGAGCTCTATGTACCTGTCCAGGAGTTTCTTAAAAGAACCTATCATATGTGGTTAAGAAGGCATACAGTGCATTGACCTTCATCAATCGTGGGCTTGAGTTTAAGAGCCGAGAGGTAATGTTGCAGCTATATAGAACCCTGGTCAGACCCCACTTGGAGTACGATGCTCAATTCTGGTCGCCTCAGTACAGGAAGTACATGGAAACCATAGAAAAGGTGCAGAGGAGATTTACAAGGATGTTGCCTGGATTGGGGGGCATGCTTATGAGAATAGGTTGAGTGAACTTGGCCTTTTCTCCTTGGAGCAATGGAAGATGAGAGGTGTACAAGATAATGAGAGGCATCGATTGTGTGGATAGTCAGAGGCTTTCCCCAGGGCTGAAATGGCTAGCATGAGAGGGCATAGTTTTAAGGTGCTTGGAAGTAGGTACAGAGGAGGTGTCAGGGGTAAGTTTTTTTTTTATATATACACAGAGTGGTGAGTGTGTGGAATGGGCTACCAGCAACGGTGGTGGAGGCGGAAATAATAGGGTCTTTTAAGAGACTCCCAGATGGCTACATGAGCTTAGAAAAATAGAGGACTATGGGTAAAGCCTAGGTAGTTCTAAGGTAGGGACATGTTTGGCACGGCTTTCTGGGCCGAAGGGCCTGTACTGTGCTGTAGGTTTTCTATGTTTCTGCCTCCATCACTGTCACTGGCAGCCCATTCCACACACTCACCACTCTGTGTAAAAAAAAAAACTTACCCCTGATATCTCTTCTGTACCTAAATCCTGATATGTGATTTTTAAATATGGTCTTCCTTTGACTGACCAGAGCTATATTAGTCCTAACTATATGTAGTAAAGGAACATTCTCATTTATATTCCATCCCTCTGTTAATGCAGCCTGATACATTATGTTTCTTTGAAACCATATCATTTCCCAGATCAGCCTGTCGCAGCCTAGTTCCACTGACCTTTTATGAGTTTCTACATTCAATTACATCCATCACCTATCTGGGAATTGCAGAGGGCAGAATATCAGATCTTGGTTCTTCAAAGAAATTGATTGCCTTTTGCTGCAGAGTCTGATGGGATATGTACGAGATTAGTCCAGGTGTTCAATGTTTGTTGCCTACAAGTTTAGAACTAATAGAATGAAGATTCAACGGAAATTCAAATATATTTTAATGCAGATGATTGGTCAGTAACATGTTACAAAAATAACCCTTAAGTACAGAAAATAATATCAAGGTAGGGATACATGGGTAAGAAAAGGAGAGAAAACAAATTAAAAATGGTAGAGTTTTAAGGAGCTTGGAAGTAGGTACGGAGGAGATGTCAGGAGTATGTTTTTTTATGCAGAGAGTGGTG
This sequence comes from Mobula birostris, assembly GCF_030028105.1. Classification (NCBI taxonomy): domain Eukaryota; kingdom Metazoa; phylum Chordata; class Chondrichthyes; order Myliobatiformes; family Myliobatidae; genus Mobula; species Mobula birostris. The sequence continues at coordinate 70,152,200 of NC_092375.1, read as the reverse complement.
AGTGTGTGGAATGGGCTGCCAGTGATGGTGATGGAGGCGGATACGATAGGGTCTTTTATGAGCCTCTTGGATAGATACATGGAGCTTAGAAAAACAGAGGGCTATGGGTAACCCGGTAATTTCTAAAGTTAGTATGTGTTTGGCACAGCATTGTGGGCTGAAGAGCCTGTATTGTGCTATAGGTTTTCTATGTTTCTATGAAATGGACAAGTAGACAGAGCAACAAAAACAAAAGAACATCCAATTCAGTACAAATAATATTCTTTATAATTAATTACTTATTGAAGAGGTGTTTATGGACATCTTCAGCCTCTCATTTCAACAGTGCCCAAGAAGAATGCGACAATTTGCTTCAATGACTATAGTCCAGCAGCACTTACATTCACTGTAATGAAGTGCTTCGAGAGATTGATCATGAAGCCTACCAACTATTTCCTGAGTGACCCCGATGGCAGTAATGAGAAGTAGGCATGTCCTAGATGGTGAGGGTCCTTTGTGATGGGTGCTTCCCTTTTGAGGAACTGCCCCTTGAGGATGTTCTCAATGGAGGGGTGGCTGAGACTACAGTCTGGTGGTGCTGGGTGAGTCTGCAACCCTCAGCAGCCTCTTGCAATCCTGTGCCTATGATACAACCAGGCCATGCTCTCCTTTCACCACTACCATGAGGCATCTCTATCGAAATTTGCAAGATTGCTTGGTGACATACCAAATCTTCTCAAGCTCCTAACAAAATAGAGCCACTGGTGTGCCTTTTTTTGTGATTGCATCAATGTATTTGCCCAGGGTAGATTGTTGATGCAGTGGACCTTAAAGCTGCTCACTCTTTAAACCACTGACCTGTCAATGAGGGCCAGAGTGTATTTCACTTGACTTAGATTGGGAAAATCAGGTTGATGCTGGATCCCAAAAGAGAGAATTTGTAGAATGCATATGAGATGACTTTCTGGAGCAGTTCGTGATTGAGCCCACCAGGGGAAAGGCTATTCTGGATTGGGAGTTGTGCAAAGTACCAGATTTGACTTGGGAGCTTAAGGTAGAGGAACCCATAGGAGACAGTGAACATAAAATGATAGAATTCACCCTGCAATTGAAGATGGAGAAGCTAAAGTCAGATGTATTAGTATTACAGTGGAGTAAAGAAAAATATATAGGTATGAGTGAGGAGCTGGCCAAAGTTAATTGGAAGGGAACATTAGCAGGGTTGATGGCAGAACAACAAACACTGGGGTTTCTGGGAACATCCAGGACTACACAGGATAGATATACATATCCCGAAGAAAAGTATTCTACAGGCAGGGTGACACAAGCAACAGAAAAGCAAAAGAGAGAGCATGATTATCACTATTATGAGCAAAAAATTAGTAGGATTTTGTTGCTGGGGAGATCGTTGCTTTGCTGCCGTGTATGAATAGGAGGGGGAGCTAATGGGGGGGCTTTGGGGTTCTACCATTTAACTGTCATTCATTCTTTGGGGCACCTCTCTTCTTGTGGATGTTTGCGAAGAAGAATAATTTCAGGATATATATTGTATACTTCTCTCTGATATTAAATGTACCTGTTGAAACCTATTGAGTTAGCCTGACATTGGTGTTGAAGTTGATTGTTAAGGATGAGGTCTTGCCTGACAATCTCTGTTGGAATTCTTTGATGAATTAACAAGCAGGATATACAAGGGAGATTCAGTGGATATTGCGTATTTGTATGTTCAGAAGGCCTTTGATAAGCTGCCGCACATGAAACTGCTTAACAAGGCGAGAGCCCATGGTATTACAGGAGAGATACTAGTATGCATAAAGGATTGGCTGAATAATGGGAGACAAAGACTAAGAATAAAGAGAGCCTTTTCTAGATGACTATCTGTGAATAGTGGAGTTCTGCAGGGATTGGTGTTGGGATTGCAACTTTGCATCAATAATTTGGATGCCAGAATTGATGGCTTTGTGCCCAAGTTTGGTAGAGGGGCAGCTAGTGTTGTGGAAGCAGGAAGACTGTAGAAGGACTTAGGCAGATGAGGAAAATGGGCAAAGAAGTGGCAGTGTCAGGAAGTGTAGGGTCATGCACTTTGGCAGAAGGAATAAAAGTGTAGCCTATTTCCTAAGTGGGAAGAAAATTAAAAAATCTGAGGTACAAAGGGACTTTGGAGTCCTCATGCAGGTTTCCTGGAGATTAACTTGTCGGATGAGTTGGTGATGAAGAAGGCAAATGTAATGTTAGCGTTCATTTTGAGAGGACTAGAATAAGTAAACATGTAATGCTGAGGCTTTATAATGCACTGGTGAGGCCTCACTTTAAGTATTGTCAGCAGTTTTGGGCACCTTACCCTAAGATGGAATGGGCTGATATTGGAAAGAGTTCAGAGGAGGTTCACAAGGATGATTCCAGGAATGAAAAGATTATTGTATGAAGAGGCTTTTATGGCTCTGGGTCAATACTTGCTGGAATTTGAAAGAATGAAGGGGGATCTCTTTGAAACCTATTGAATGTTGAAATGCCTAGATCAAGTGGAAGTGAAGAGGATGCTTCCTATAATGGGGGAGTCTAGGACCGGAGGGCACAGCCTCAGGATAGAGTGATGTCCATTTAGAATGAAAGTGAGGAGGAATTTCTTTAGCCAGAGGGTGCTTAATGAATTCATTGCAACGGGTGGCTGTGGTGGCCAGGTGTACTTAAAGTGGAGGTTGATAGATCCTTGATTTGTCAGGGTGTGATAGGTTACTGAGAGAAGACAGGAGAGTGGGATTGAGAGGGAAATGGATCAGCCATGACGAAATGGTGGGGGAGACGCGAAAGGCTAAGTGGACTAATTCTGCTCTTGTGACTTATGGACATCTGGTCTTATGATCTCCCCTCCTTGAGTTCCACAATGACCAAAGTGAAGATGAAGAAGTTGTTTTAGAGGGAGCAGCCATGTGTATAATGAGGTTATAGAAAGGTTTTAAGTTGATGGTGTTGAAGGACTGGATACTGCTGCAGCTCAGTGCGGATTGGCGTGAAAAATGATTGGGAAGTGGGACAGGTGGCTGAGCCTTGAAGTTGTTTCAATACAGAGAATGCAAATGGAGAGGGGGATTGCAATTTGGTGCATCGAGCATCGTGAACCAGATGTAAAGGATTATAACAGGAGTTTTGAAACAGATGGACACTGGAACTGGAAGTATATAATGCGTGAGGATGCTGGAGAAGAAAAGGGGATAGAATTAGGTTATAAAATGGAAAATACCTATAAAACCAAACAATACTGTCACAATTTAAGACCTAAAGTCACATAAGAATCTGTAACTAAAGGCAGAAAGATGAATTCTCCAAAGCTGTCTTGCCTATGTCTTTGAACATAACCATTACAGATCAGATTTTCTGTCCTCTGTTCCAATTTACAGTAATGAATCAAAGTCTCAAGAGAGGGCAATGCATTTGATGCATTGTCTTTCTTTAGGTTTCTCTCAGAGCACAGAACATTTAAAGGGCAGATATCTGTGTACGCTGCTTTCCGAAATCATGGCTGTCCCCTGCTATTTAAGATCCAGCACTGCAGCCTGATGGCTTTACACTTCACCATTCTCTGCAAAGACTGGACAACTCGGTCTTTTAAAGGCAGAGGAAGGGAAGTATGCTTTATGATTAATTCATCGTGGTGCTCAAACCTGACAGTTCTGCTTACCTGATGTGGAACATCTAGCGGTCAAATGTCATCCATTTTATCTGCCGTGGGAGTTTTCCACCGTCAAACCAGTAGCAGTGTACATTCCACTTCAGGCCAACATAATCAGTAGGCATGAAACTGTGCACACTGATGCCTTCCCTATCATTGCAGGATATTTCAAGCAGGCCAGCTTGAACAAGTCTCTGAATAACTACCACCAACACATCACCAGTGCAACCAAAGAAGTCTACGCGCTTGACCACTGTTATATCACCACCAAGAATGCTCACTGCGCCATTCCACATCAGGCTTTGGGAAGTCTGATCAACTCTACTTCTACTCCCAGTATACAGACCGAGACTAAGGACAGCAGCACTAGAGGTGAGGATCAAGGGAGGCAGAGGAGTGCTTACAGGAGTGTGATGAGTCAGTGGACCGGACAATATTCAGGGATTCATCTTTGAGTCTGAAGGAATATGCCACAGTTGTCTCTGGTCTCATCAAGACCTGTGTGGACGAGTGTGTACCTTCAAGAACATACTTGACATAGCCAAACAAAAAGTGGTTGAGGAACCAGATTTGTAGTCTGCTGAGGTCTAGATCTGTGGCATTCAAGACCAGTGATCCTGAACCATACAAGAAGGCCAGGTACAACCTACAGAGGGCTATTTCAATTCCAATTGAAGTTAGAGACAGAATCGGATGGGTGTCATCTCTGGCAGGGTTTGCAGGCCATCACTTCCTACATAGTGAAGCCTAACATCATGAATGGCTGTAATGCTTCAATCCCAGAAGAGCCCAACACCTCTTATGCATTCTTTGAAAGAGAGAATAAAACTATTCCTGTGTGAATCCCCACAGCATCCGGTGACCCTGCGATTGCTGTCTCGGAAGCCGATGTCAGAACATCCTTCAAGAGGGTGAATGAACCCTTGTAAGGAGTCAGGCTCTGATGGTGTACTTGGTAGGTCTCTGAAAATCTGTTTCAACCAACTGGAGAGAGTCTTCAATCTCTCACTGCTGCAGTCAGAGGTTCCCACCTGCTTCAGGAAGGTCATCATCATACCAGTTCCCAAGAAGATCAGGGTGAGCTGCCTCAATGACCATTGTCCAGTGGCACTCACATCTACTGTGAAAAAGTGCCATCACAGGTCGATCATGGCTAGAATCAATTTCTGCTTAAGCAAGAACCTGGACCCTGCAATTTGCCTATCGCCACAATTGGTCTACAGCAGATGTAAACTCACTGGCTCGCCAGTCGGCCTTTGATCACCTGGACAATAGTAATATCTATGCTAGGCTGCTGTTAATTGACTATAGCTCAGCATTCAACATGATCATACCCGCATTTCTAATCAACAGCTCCAAAATAAGGGCCTCTTTAATTTCCCCTGCAACTGGATTCTTGATTTCCTCACTGGGAGCCCCATAGTCTGTGCAGATCAGAAATAACATCTCCTCTTCACTGAAAATCAACACCGGTGCTCCCCAAAAATAAGTGCATAAGCCGCAGCTCTACTCTCTCTACATTCACAATTTTGTGGCTAGGCACAGCTCAAATGACATCTATTAATTTGCCGACAACACAGCTACTGTTGGCACTATTTCAGATGATGAGGTGGCTTACAGGAGCAAGACAGATCAGCTGGTTGAGTGGTATTGCAGCAATAATCTTCCACTCAAACCCAGTAAGACCAAGGGATTGATTGTGGACTTCAGGAAGGGGATGCCGAGGGAACACACTCCTGTCCTCATCGAGGGATCAGCAGTTTCAAGTCCCAGGATCTCAATATCTCTGAAGATCTATCCTGTGCCCAACATATTGATGAAATTACAAAAGAGGGTACGACAGCGACTGTATTTCATTAGGAGCCCAAGGAAAATTGGTACTTCACCAAAGACACTCACAATTTTCACAGAAGTACCATGGAGAGCATTCTAAATGGTTGCAACACTGTCCGGTATGGAGGGGCTACTACACAGGATTGGAAAAAGCTGCAGAGGATTGTCAACTCAGCCATCTTCATCATGGACACTAGCTTCTCCAGTATCCAGGAAACCTTCACAAGATGATGCTTCAAAAAGGCAGCATTCATCATTAAGGACCCTATCACCCAGGGCATGCCCCATTGCCACTGCTACTGCTACCATCAAGGAGGAGGTAGAGGAGCATAAAAACACATGCTCAAAGTTTTAAGAACAGCTTCTTCCCCTCTGCCATCAGATTTCTGAATGGACAATGAACTCATAAAAACTATCTCTTTTCACACTATTTATTTAATTTGTTCTGCTGAAGGGTCTCGGCCTGAAATATTGACTGTACTCTTTTCCATAGATACCGCCTGGCCTGCTAAGTTCCTCCAGCATTTTGTGTGTGTTCTTTGGATTTCCAGCATCTGCAGATTTTCTCTTGTTTGTTACTTAATTTAATTTTCTTTTTTTTTTTAAAATGAAGAATACTTCTTGTAATTTATAGATTTTATTATTATGTATTGTAATGTACTGGGGCCACAAAACAACAAATTTCACGACATATGCCAGTGATATTAAACCAGATTCTGATTTTGATTCTCAATTTAGGAAGAACATGACTATGATTTTAAAATGCACTGGCATGTTTTGTTAATTAATTATGATCTAAATGAATATTACCAATTGGGACATAATTGCATGCAATATTCAGCTTTGTTAATGTGTGATATCTTTGGTAACCTGTGATATCTTTATGATTCGAAGGAAACTGTGCTTGTGTAACATCACCCCTACAGCTTTCACAAAATGTGCTCTGAAAGCGTAGGAGAGTTTACACTGGTAATCATTTCCTAACAACAGGTGCAGTGGAAGTCTTAAATTTAGTTACTCTGCAGGGACTGACATTTTCCTGGATATAAACAATGCATTAATCTTTAACAATGGATTAACTAGGTCTATGCAACATGTACTCACACACAGTGCAACAGAACGTGATTACTGTCACTTGTATGGGACAGGTTTATATTATATTATGGTACTCCTAATAAATTGATGTATTCATGTACTATTGTTCATTTAAGAATTACTGCCTTCAGTAAAGAATTCTATTTCACTATATACTTCAGTTTAGTTGTTCATACAAATCAGTTAGCCTGGGTGAATACCTGCAATGTCGTTTAAAAATTTCCTCCACATGCAAACACCAAACTAATGTGCCTTGATACCGATCAGCCAATATCTGAATATTGTCTAGGTCTTGCTGCCTGAAAGCATGGGCTGCTTCTTTTTGCTAAGGAGTTTTAAATAGAATTGTACAATCATTTTGTGAGTATTCCCACTTCTGACCTCATGATTGAAGCAGTTGAAGATAGTGAGATGAAGGACAGTGGCCTGAGGACCTTTGGCAGTGAAGTATTGGGGATACACTTTGACAAATGCACCTTAATGCCACACTCACTCAAATATTGCCTTGATATCAAAGCCAGTCACTCCCATCTCATTACAAATACAGGAATATTCTTCTCATAGACACAATAATGTCACTGAAGACATTAAGGCACTGATTAATGTTCTAGGTGCTACTAACACTGAGGGAGTCACTATATCAGCACAATGAATACAGCCTCAGAGTGCCAACCAAAAACACAACAATCACTTCATCTCTGTCTGCTCAAGTGAATAAGAATAGCCATAAATATTGCAAAATGGCAAGTTTGATATCCACATTTAGTAACACACTTGAGTGAAGGGAGTGATAGCTGGTCATGTGGTGCATACAAATGTTATACAAGGATCCCAGTAGAACTCAGAGTGTTTTCTTCCTTTGTTTTATATCAAATAAAATATGAAGATCAGCGCCTGATATTTTAAGCAATTATTTTATATGGCTTTCAAGTGATTCCACATAGGCCTTCTAAATATACTTACAGTACATCATAAGCATGAAAGTCACCAGGCATCACAGGATTTTCTACAAAATGGACAGGAAATCTTGGTAGGATGTAAGGGTAAGATGAGGGAACACACACCAGTCCTCATAGAAGATTCAGGTGGAAAGAGTGAACAATCTCAAGTTCCTGGGTGTCAATATTGTTGAGGATCTCACCTGGACCGAACATATCGATGCAGCTACCAAGAAGGCATGCCAGTGGCTATATTTCATTAGGAGTTTGAGAAGATCTGGTATACAGTATCACTAAAAGTACTTGAAAATTTCTAAAGATGTACCATGGAGGGCATTCTATTTAGCTGCATCACTGTCTGGTATGGGCGGCGGGGGATGGTGGGAGGCAGCTACTGCACAGGATCGAAGTAAGCTGCAGAGAGTGTAAACTTAGTCAGCTCCATCATGAGCACTAGCCTCTGTAGCATCCAGGACATCTTCAAGGAGCGATACCTCAGAAAAGTGGCGACCGTCATTAAGGACCCCTATCACCTATATCATGCCTTGTTCTCATTGCTGCCATCAAGGAGGAGGTACAGAAGCCTGAAGACACACACTTAATGATTTTGGAACAGCTTCTCCTCCTTTGCCATCCAATTTCTGAATGGACATTGAACCCATGAACACTATTATATTTCTATTTTTGCACTAGTTATTTAATTATTTTGCGCGCACGCACACACACATATATATTAAAAAAACTGCATACTGTAATTCACAGGGTTTTTTTACTCTCTATTTTTTTTTGCATTGAACTGCTGCCACCAAATTAACACATTTCACAACATATTCCTAATTTTGATTCTGATTCTGAAAAGCCCTAGATTTTCTACTACATGAATTCTGTACATGATGCTCTGTTCCTGGAATAAGAGTTCTCTTACTATAATAAAAGAAACTAGTGATGTATCTTTACAGCCCAGATATTATCAATGGACTAAAAATATTCTTTTTTAAAAACACTGTTAGTGGGTTATTTTATAGACTAAATAACCAATTCATAAGACATATAACTCTCCATGTTTTAACTGCAGAGGATTATCATACAAATATTCCAAAATTTTGTATGCTCCTACCTTGAGCAGTAATTTCTATTCAGAGATCTGTAACATGTTCTGGTTACCTCAGTCGAGCTATGATCACCAAGAGCCACCAAGTTATCAATCAAGGCAGCAATTAAACTAAACAGCAAACCATGGAACTTACTACAGGAATAATTAAGTTCAATTTCTTTATAGCTCTTTTACTCAGTGATTTAAAAAAATAATCAGACAAATTCCTGAAGGCATGAGTCCCAGATAACATCAGAATCCCTGTTTGTAAATTATGAACACTCAGTTGAAAAAAAAAGTATTTAAATATTTATGATGTACATTTGGATCTGTACAGTATCATTCTGATGACCACAGAGGCTGCCTGTGGTAAGGCTGTAGAGAGGAGAAAAATCCTACCTTAAAGAAAGTCATTGTGGATCCATCCCTGACGGCACCATATTCTATTTTGGTTTGCTTTGCCAAGTCATCAGCAGAGTCTATGGGAGAATCCATTCTTTCCACAGTTAGAAAGGCAGCCAAGTTGGCAGTGTATGAAGAGATTATAATTAATGTAAAAAACCACCAGATTCCACCCACTATTCTAGTGGAGAGAGCTTTGGGCATCAGTTCTGATCCTGTTACAACAGTAGCAATAGGGAAATATTATTAAGTCAGAGATTGAAGGTTATGAGACAAACAAACATTGAACCTTCCACAAACAAAGAAACAGAATCCACAGCTTGTGTAAAACATGATGGGCCAGGCAGCACAGGACAAAATCTGCTTAATTACTCAAAATACTGAAGTGATCAATATTATCACCAAAGACAATTCGGCGCTAGTTTAAAATGACCTTACATCGCACTATACTGCTGTGTGGCATCGAAAGATATGTGATTCCACGGGATGATGCCAGGATTGTTGAACTGAATTTATGAAATGCTTAGGATACTGGGCACTACTTGGACAACTGCAGAGGTGATTATTTTGAAAATTAAGAGAAAATTCAGGGAGCTAACAATAGCCCATTAACTCAAAGTGAAGAGGGACAATACAAAAATGTATTCATAGAGAGGCCTGAATGCTTGTTATACAACAAAACCATTGAAGCAAGTAAAATTTAGAAGAGTAGGTCAAGCAGAGTGAGTCACAGGGCAACGAGAATTGGGGAACAGAGCTTAACTTTTGAAAAGAGTTGATACAGATATGATGAGTTTAAAAGGTTTCTTATGTTATAAATTACAATAGTTACAAGGCAAAATTTTACATGGGAAATGGAAGTAAAAGAATTCATTATAAAAATGGGTGATCAATTTTATACATTTGGGAAAAGCATCAAATTAAGTCCTGGTTGGGCAGCTCTATTTCAGACAACTGAACTTATCGTTTCCTTACTCCAGCTTCATCATAAGTTTTACAATATAACATAAATAAGAAAGCACAAGACTGGATGAATTTTAGCAGCTTCATCTGCACAAATAATATACACACAAAGGTCAAAAACCACAGAGATATTTGGAATGGAAAGAAAGGAAATGGACACTTCATTCACTGAATCAAACAAAGTAGGAATATTATTGCATCTTCAAAACAATGGGCTGAGGGTTAACTTCTATTTTAAAACAAAAAAATACATTAAGTACCTTCTCAGAAAGGCCAATTCAGTCCTAAGCAATTCTAAGGCATACAGATAAGGGAATATTCTGGCCAGTTATTATCTATACTCAATGGCTATGCATGTACTTACCCCATGAAACAGACAATTCACCCTTTCTCATTGCCTCCCCTCCAAATTTTATTTTGCTCTCCTGTAGGTGGTGACTCTTGCTGAGATTTAGATCACAGGCTGCTGAGATTCCCTGTACTTTTCCCAAGTGTCAATCCTCATGTGCAGATATAGTCAGTAGACAATTGGAACACCATTAGAACTCAGAAGTTTTGAAGCCAAATTCAATGCCAATATAAAGATTTGCATATTTCCCCAGCTGGAGGCAATGGCTGGTGATCACTGTGGGAACTCTCACCAATTATTCAATCCTCTTGCCCAGAAATACCAGGACCAAATAGTGTACTCCTGATAATGGCACTAATGAGATCAGCTAGTTCCAAACAGATCAAAGCTTCCTGTTCTGTGGGGTGCAGTAATGCCTGAGGACATTATGTTGAAAACTAATTATAATCAGTGCTTTGTCAAGCACCCCTGCTCCATCTGCCAAAAGCAAAACTTCCCAGTGGCCAAACATTTTAATTCCCCTTCCTGTTCCGATATGTCAGTCCTTGGTCTCTTGTACCAAAATGAGGCCAACCTGAGGTGGAGAAGCAACATCTTATATTCCATCTTATACTCCAGCCTCCATCCTGATGGCCTGAATATTGATTTCTCCTTCTGGTTAAAAAAATTTCCCTCCCCCTCCCCTATTCTTCTATTCCCCACTCTGGTCTCTTACCTCTTCTCACCTGCCTATCACTGCCTCCTGATGCCCTTTCTCCTATGGCCCACTCTCTTCTCCTATCAGATTCCTTCCTCTCCAGCTCTTTATCTTTCCTACCCACCAGGTTTCACCTATCACCTTCCATCCATCTTCCTTCCCCTCCCCCCAAGTTTTTATTCTGGCATTTTCCCCCTTCCCTTCCAGTCCTGAAGAAGGGTCTCGGCCCAAAACATTGACTGTTAATTCACTTCCATAGATGCTGAGTTCCTCCAGCATTTTACATGTGTTGCTTTGGATTCCCAGCATCTAGACCTTCTCGTGTTTATAATCAGCGATTGTCCAGAAGCCTCATGTTTGCACTAACAAAACAAGCAATAGCACCTTTCTTGGCCCTAATTATATAATTCCATAAACATACATACCAGATTCTCCCATTTAAACAGAAATGTCCACTACAGTTAAAATTAACAGGACGTGTTAGTGAACCAGACAGTCCAAACAACAGGGAGCTGAAATAATGGCTTCAAACTACAACAATCTGCTTCAGTGGACTACAGTAAGCCAGTAGTAAACAGAGGATTCATAATTGAGTCCAATTTGCACATGACTCAACACAGCAGAAGGTGGTCTGGGGCAAAGCTTTTTACTTCCATTTATGCTTAATAGCTTAAATTTTGATTGGATAAATTTATAGGCTATATATAAAAGGCTATTGTAATCCTGAATCTGGATAGATTAATAAAAAATAGGACATGTAAAATGAAAGCGTAATGCATCACTGGAGGATTTATTACCATGATATTTGATTCAGTGTTAAAGAGTCAGACAGCACTCATATTTGGTAATCCACAATAGTCAAAGAAAGCATTATATGATAATACCTACTCCGAAACGTACTTCCAAATTTTGATGGTTGCCATTTTGTTTAAGATTATAAACTGAATGATTAAAAACTTTCTCCTCTCACCTTACGAAGATTTTGAAGGTACAACATCATCATGGACTTTTACATGGTTATCTGATACACTTAGTACTGAGATTGTTTCCTTTTATTCTCACCAAATACATTTGATTTAAGATGATTAATGCAAAAATTCATCCCATTTGACAGTTTATTGGCATGCCTGAATTCTAGTTGAGTCAGCGAATTAAAATTTAATTAGGGTAAAATCTGCTTAGAGACAATACTTGCTGAAGTCTCTTTAGTGCCTTAGGGCAGACATGACAGCCAATCCTGATCCAGACTTTGCACATGGGCTGTAGGAAAGAGAAACTCTGATCATCACATTAAAAAAAATCAAACAGATGGCTCTCGCGCAAATATCACAGATTTTCCACACAGATGTTGGCATTCGACGAGTTTTTTGTAGCTCTTAGTAGAAACTAAGCTTTTGTCTGCAAGTACCACAAGTTTGTATGTGCAAACATTTGCTTCAGGTTCTCTTTAAAAAAATAGAGCAGAGCCTGATTGGGGCTGACTGTCATGTATCCAAGGTAATGGCAACTATCAGACACGACATCCCACAGTTTGTTGTGGGTGATGGTAAACTCCAGCATGCTTGACATGAGTGCCTGGTATACATGCAGTTTACCAACCACCATTGTGAATGGAGAATAAAACTAACTTTCATCAGCACTCATACACATCCAACCATCACAAACACACAAATGCTATACTGTAAAACCCGAGGATAGTATTTGCTGAATTCAGCTTTGACAGGTAGGAGTGTCTGAAAACATAGCCTGCTCCCTATCCCAGTAAGGATTATTATCTTGTGGCTGTTGAAGTATCATTAAGTGAGTAGTAATTTGTAGGTAGTTAAGTTATTTCTCAGTTGTTATTGGAAATTTAATCAGAAACCAAGAAAACAATTTTGTCAGTGAAATATAACGTAGTTAAGTTTACAGAAACAAGAGATTCTGTACATGCTGGGAATCTTGAGCATCACACACAAGGTGTTGGAGGAACTCACTAAGTCAGGCAACGTCTATAGACAGAACTAAACAGTTGATGTTTTGGGTCAAAAAGTAAGCTGTTTATTTCTCCCCATAGACGCTGCCTGACCTGCTGAGTTCCTCCACCACTTTGTGTGTATTGCTCACAGTTATGTTCAGTACTTTTTGTTGAATTTCATCATGGAGTATCAAAATAATATTCCTATTTAATGCATCAGCCTAATTTATTTAAATCTTATGCATCTATTTTCACTTGTAAAATTAGATTTTTTAATTCAGGAATTCTGAGGAAGAGTCAACTCTGAAAATCTTAAAACATCTTTTTCTCTTCAAGTGTTGCAATGTTGTTGTATGTTTCTTTCTTAAATATTAGATATTGAGGATTAAATACGATTTATTTTATTTACTGACACACCCAGGTTTATTTTCTTGGCTGCACATCCTAATTAAGATAGATTATCATTGATTTGTGTCACCTGGCTTGAGCTAATTATCCCCAAGGTTTCTGTTGATCAGTTATCTTAACTAGACAAAGCTGCAATCCCTCCCCACCACCCACAGGAAAGAAGTGTTAATGTGATTTCAACAGGAGATCCCAACCATGATGCTTTTTATAACAAAATTTCATATCTTGTAAAATTGAGGGGACCAAACCTATAAAATAACCTCACAATAGTGGTTGCACATCCCTGTAATTTTAGAGCAGTTGCTTATTGCATATGTTTAGCACATAGTGTAATCATACAATATTTATAGAAGTTTTTAGGCATACGTCGTTATTTAAAATAGCACATTTTGGGAGAAGCAGAGCAGAATTTCCTCAGAGAAAGATACATATGTATGCAAGTATCTAAATTTTCTATATCTCTTATCATTTCACCCATCATGTTTGGTCAATATTCATCCAAATTCAATTCTAAAAATAGCATGTTTCACGTACATTAAAACTTAAGTCCTATCCATGTAAAATTATGGCCCTGTTTAAAACTTGACCTGTTGAAGCTCTATTGTAGAAAATGAGGCTCAGATATGGAGAAACCTTGGAAGGGAGTTAAAATATGGAACTTAAACATCAGGTGGTAGAGTTCATTCAGATTACTACATCAAATGACCACATTATGTTTTCTAAGTATTTAGGTCCACTAACCTCTGGTAAGACAGTTGTACCTCTTCTGTTTATTGCATTTTCAGCTTTCTGTCTTAATCATCCTAAGACACAAATCCTTTGTTATCTTTGTAGCTTCTTATATCTTTGTGCCATCAAGTGAATACTTTCTGTACTGTTTAGAATTATTCTTTTTAATCCCTGCTAGGTTTTACAGTATGGAGCATAATTGCAGAGGGTGGAGCTCACCAGGCACAAAGGCCCCCAGCACACTGTGGGATGTGTGTAGGAATGACGTGTGACCTATGTACCTTGCTGCATGAGAGCTCCAACTCCAAACCAGAAACTATTTAGTAAAGTAAAATTGTTTTCCACTACATCCGAGTCAGGATTGCAAGGATGCGGATTGTACCACTCGTATGGTGTAAACCTGTGGTAATTAACAGAAATAGTCTTCAAATTTTGCATGAATGCACAGTGCACCAGCAAACCTGTCAAGCATCCAACTGTGCTGCAAAAAAATCAACAAATGGGTTAGTAGCCACTGAAATACTCAGAAGTGACATTTTTCATTAATATATCGGAATAGATTTATGGCTGTATTTAATTTGCAACTGTAGTGTAGTGTTTAACACTGAGAATAGAGGTCAGCAAGTATTCCCTGTAGCTTTTGTCCCCAAGTATTCTGTAATAATTGTTCAAGGCTCCAGTAGAACTATTAAGGGAAAGGTCATTTGGAGCATTGCTTTCAGATTCAAAGTACGAGGAGTGATTGATAAGTTCGTGGCCTAGGTAGAAGTCAATTTTATAAAACCTAGCACACTTATTTTTCAATATAGTCCCCTCCTACATGTACACACTTAGTCCAGCGGTCATGGAGCATACGGATTCCTTCTTTGTAGAAGTGGTCCACAGCAGGGGTGATTGATAAGTTCATGGCCTAAGATAGAAGGAGATGAGTTATTAACTTCAAACTTTCTGCATAACCACTCAAAGAGTTGAACTGCATGTGCACATAACGAGAGTGTCTTGGACTTCCAGGTGGTCCATAGCAGGGGCGATTGATAAGTTCATGGCCTAAGGTAGACGGAGATGAGTTATACCACTCTTGTTACATGCACGTGCAGTTCAACTCTTTGAGTGAAAATGCAGAAAGTTTGAAGTTATTAACTCATCTCCTTCTACCTTAGGCCACAAACTTATCAATCACCCCAGCTGTGAACCACTTCTGGAGGTCCAAGACGCTGACTTCTACAAAGAAGGGATCTGTATGCTCCACGATCGCTGGACTAAGTGTGTAAATGTAGGAAAAATAAATGTGCTGGGTTTTCTAAAATTGACTCCTTCTATCTTAGGCCACGAACTTATCAATCACCCCCCCCCGTACTTCTGTGAATGACATTCACAGTGTAGAATGCAGTGAGGTAGAATCGTTGAAGTTTCGAGCAGGAGTAGACCATTCTACCCTTTCAGCTTGTCCTACCACCCAATATCATCACAGTACAGATTTCAGTCTATATTCACAATGCAACAGCACATTAAATACCCTGTTAAATCTCCATTGAATTAACAAACATATTTGGGTTGTGTTATCCAGGTTTCAGTGAACTTGCTGCAAAAGTATGCCCTGTTCTGAAACAGACTTCTGCAAAATTGCTATCTTCATGATCTAAAGGTATGTAAATTTTAGTTTATTGTCACTAAATTTTCCAAAAATTCAAAGCACCGAAAATGCTTAGAAATTGAAACACAGGTTTTAGTTTGTAAAATACAATATACAGAACTACTTTGCTTACATATCAGTACAATTCAGTTTATTTCTGGTGCAAAATGCACCCTTTGGGAAATTAGAATTGGCACAATTCACCCAGTGAAAATATCGTTGCCATACATCATATTAATTTATCCAATAATGATCGAAATTGGTGCATGATTCACTCACTGATGTTTTATTCCCTCATGTGCCTACCCTATTATAGAACAGATAAGTACTGTAGATCTGACAGACTGCAGGGACTTTTCACTGCAGAGATCATTGATCTGCATTAAGATTCTGCCCCTCACAGTGATTGACAAGAGATGCAGGAAGGCAGCTAAACCTACGGTGCAGGACACAGGTAACTGGGTGACTGTCAGGAGACAGCCAGCCTGTGCAGGGTATCCTGTGCCCATTCCCCTCAGTAATAAGTATATTGTTTTGGATACTGCTGCGAGGATGATTTAGCAGAGGAAAGTGTGGCCTCTGGCACTGAGTCTTGCTCTGAGGCTCAGAAGGAAGGTTGGGGTGGCGGAGGGAGAGATTAGCTGTAATTATAGAGGATTCATTGCTTTGGGAAACTAGTCTGGAGGTTCTGTGGACAAGACGAAATTCCCAATTGGTACGTTGCCTCCCAGGTGCCAAGGTTAGGGATGTTTTGGATTGAATCCATAGTATTCTCAAGGGGAGGGTGGCTTGTGGTCCTGGTTGGTGCCAATGACATAGGCAGGAAAGATGATGAGCCCTGGCAAAGTGAGTTCAGGGAGTTGGGTGTTAAGTTAAAGGAAAGGGTCTCCAGGGAGGTAACCACACAATTGCTACCCACACCACGGGCCAGTGAAGCTAGAAATTATACAGGTTAACATGTGGCTCAGGAAATGGTGCAGGGTGAAAGGCTTCAGACTTTTGGATCACTGGGTCCTCTTCTAGGTAAGATGGCACCTGTGCAAACACCTACACCAGAACCAAAGGGAGATTAATATCCTTGTGGGTCAGCTCAGAGGCGACGCAATTGGCAATCGTCTCTGATCTGGGCTGACATTTACATGCCGGGTGGCACCTAATTAATTAGCTTGATTATTTCTGCTTTTTTCTTAAAGATGTGTTGGGTGCATCCTGGCTACCGCTGCATTCTCCGGGGCAATGTATCGGTCCACGCCCCGGGGGTTGGGGTGGTGGGACACTGGGGTGTCATCTCATCGTCATCTGTTTCCATCAGGGCAGGCAGGTCATCTTCTTCTATGTCTGCCTGCCTCGATGTCGAAGGTCGAGGTTTGTCGTCTGCTGTGGCTGATGTGGAAGGCTTGAAAAATGACAGTATGTTTGACAGCTTAGCCTCGTGCATTTTTCTATCATACAGTTCTTTGTAAGCACTCAAACCATCTTGCAAATATGCCCTAAACCGATGTACCCTTTCAAAATTAAAGTTGTACTTTTCTGCAATCATTGCAGTGAAAATCTCATGCAGTTGCTTCACGTTCAGTTCCTGGACGACTTCACATTCTGCAATCATTACTACTGCATTCGGTTTCGATTGTTATCTATTCCTTTTCCAATTGCATCAGCTCTTCATCTATCAGTTCTTGGTCATGGGACGCCAAAACCTCTTCAACATCATCTTCGTCAGCTTCCACAAGCCAAACTCACTTTGTCCTTACCTCATTCACCACAATCGAAACGCTTAATTATGTCTAGTTTTACGCTAAGTATAACTCCCTTACAAGCTCTTTTAGGCTTTTCCGATACCTTAGAACTCATCTTGCTAACGGCTGCTCACAGGCACGTGTTTAAGCAATGCTGGCTAGAATGCAGTTCCGGGGGAGGAGCTTGGCTGCTCAGGGTGCACGCTGCCTTTTTCCGTAACAGTGAAAACACCTTCTGTTAGTGAAAACAGGTAACTAATATAGGTCTTTTGTAAAAGCGAGGTTTCGTGAAGCGAACGTTCGAAAAGCGAGGGGCACCTGTACAGAGCAGTGGGATTTAACAGAGCAAATTTATAGAGGTACCAGGCAGTTGCAAGAAAAATTAGGCTGTGATAGTAAGTGATCTTGACTTTCCACATATTGACGCACTCCCATTCTTTAAAAGGGCTGGATGGGACAGAGTTTATCAAGGGGGTTCAGGACAGTTTCCTTAAGTCAATATATAGAGGTCTGAGCAGATAAAGGGTGGTATTGAATCTTCTGTGAGGGAGTGAGATAGGGCAGGTGACAGAAATGTGTGTCAGAGAACATGTTGATTTCAGTGATCATAATGCCATTAGTTTCAAGATAATTATGGAGGAAAC
Source organism: Mobula birostris (assembly GCF_030028105.1). Lineage (NCBI taxonomy): Eukaryota > Metazoa > Chordata > Chondrichthyes > Myliobatiformes > Myliobatidae > Mobula > Mobula birostris. The sequence goes on along the minus strand of NC_092375.1, from coordinate 70,134,074 downwards.
TAGGATTGGTCCTCATGTTGAGATTCTTAGTTGGAGAAAGGCCAAGTTTGATGGCATCAGAAAGGATCTGGCAGGTGTAGACTGGGATAGTTTGTCTTCTGGCAAAGGGATACTTCGTAAGTGGGAGGCCTTCAGAAGTGAAATATTGAGAGTTCAGAATTTATACGTTCCTGTTAGAATAAAAGGCGAGGTTAACCAGTTTTCAAGGGACATTGAGACCCTGGTTAAGAAGAAGGGATAGGCAGCAAGAAGCAAATGAGCCATTTGACGGATATGTGAAATGCAAGAGAACACTTAAGAGGGAAGCAACACACATCAAAGTTGCTGGTGAACGCAGCAGGCCAAGCAGCATCTGTAGGAAGAGGTGCAGTCGACGTTTCAGGCCGAGACCCTTTGTCAGTATGAAGTTGCTCTGTCAGACAAGGCAAAGAGAGAATCCCAGGGACTGCTACAGATATATTAAGAGCAAAAGAATAGCAAGGGACAAAACTAGTCCACTTGAAGATCAACGTACATCAGGTACACGGATGGGAAGTGTACAGAGGGCTATGGTCCAGGTGCGGCTCAATAAGACTAGTCAGAATAACAGTTTGCACCTACTAAATGGGCTGAAGGTTCTGTTTCTGTGCTGTAATGCTCTATGACTACATGACTCTAAAGAATAGAGGCCACTAGGGGCACTCAAATGATTGAGTGATCATGTAGATGATGGCTGGAGGGAAAATACATGTCCATTCACTTCTGCATTTTCCATTATCCACAATGTGCAGAAATCAACCAAGGGAAAGTATTTCTATGATCCTAAATGTTACAAATAGCAGCACTGGTGTGCTCCATAGGCATGTGCTGTTAGGAATTCCAAAGGACAAGCATTAAAATGGGGAAAAAGAATCTCCTAACAATTTTTGAAGTAGTAAAATATCAAGATTTTACTATTCTTCTGAAATTCACTAGATTGAACAGTAGAGCAAATTCCTCGTCTATTTAGTACACTATTTGAGTGAATTTTATTTCCCAAGCAAAACCACCCCAATTAGGTATAAAACGGTCAGACAACTGCTAAATATGGGTTTCAAGAACTAGAATATCAAAACCATGCTTTTCCTTGTTTCACCCGATGTCCTCGAGTCCAAAGGGGCTCAAGGACTGATCTATCCTGGAGCTGGAGGACTGTCTGTGTATAAGAATGGGTCAGTGGGTGGATAATAATAATTAGAATGATAATCATAACTTATTTATAGAGACTATTTCATACAAACAATGTAGTTCAAATGGGATAAAGTGAAGCAGGAAAATAAAAGACAAAATTATGTTAGTTAAAAGGAAGGTTACTGTAAGTAAATAGGCTTTGAGCCTGTGTTTAAAAGTATCAACAGAGTCTGCAGCCCTTATCGTTTTAGGTATTGAGTTCCATTGGTTAGGAGCATAGCTCAAAAAGCTGACCTGCTAATTATCTTTTGAGGGAGACTGTTTAAATTTAAGAAACTGGCGGAAGAAGACCTGGGAGCTCGAGCAGGATTACAAAATGATATACTCTGGTCCCAGACCATGGAGAGCTTTAAAAACTAATAATTGGAGCTTTAAAATCAATTCTAAAAGATACAGGAAGACAATGTAGAGTAGTTAGGATAGGAGTGATATGCTCCCTCATTCTGGTTTTAATTAAAAGTCTAGCAGTGGTGTTCTGAATGAGTTCAAGTTTGTCAATAAATTGTTTTGGAAGACCAGCAAAAAATGCATTGCATTAATCTGGTCTATATGATATATAGGCAGGGATTAGTTTTTCAGCATCATTACATGATAGGAACAGGTATACTGTACCTTTGCAACAGTTCTTAAGTGTAGAAATGTTGTTCTGGTCACTTTCTTTATGTGGGGTTTAAAATTCAAATCTGAAACAAGGATAACTACTGATGTTACAAGGGGAGCTAAGTTCCCAAGTTTATCTCTTTTGGCTTTGGGACCAACTAAAAGTAATTCAGTTTTATCTTCATTTAGTTTTAGGAAATTATTACTCATAAATTTGTTTATTGCAACCAACCAATTAAGGGCACCACCAGAGAGGGCAACCCAGTTCTCAAGGCAATTTAGGAGAATGTTGTGGTCAATTCAAAGTTCAAAGTTAAAGTAAATTTATTATCACTATACAACTCAGATATATTCAATAACTCCATAATAGATTAATAATCATAATAGAATCAATGAAGGACTGCACCAGCTTGGGTGTTCAACCAATGTGCAAAAGACAACAAACTATGCACACACAAAGGGAAAGAAATAATAATAATAAATAAATCAAATCAAATCAAATTCAAGTTTAATTATCATTCAACCATACATGAATACAGCTGAATGAAACAGCTTTCCTCTGGGACCAAGGTGTAAAACATACACAGCACATTCAAAATAACAAGCTAAAAAACATAGTCATGCAGAAAAAAAGCACACACTCCATTTTGCCCAATCAATGAGCAGCTCACTGATGGGACAGACGTACAGTACCTAAAGTTCTTGAAGTCCAGCATTGTCTTGTGATCGTTAAGAAGACATTTAACAAAGAAAAAAAAAACTCCTTTGGTTGGCCCATGAGAGGCTGCTGCAGCTGAATGCACTACCATCTTACCAGAAGTATAAAAAAACAATAAATATAGAAAACTTAAGATGAAGAGTCCTTGAAAGTGTGTCCTTAGGTTGTGGGAACATTTCAATGACAAGATAAGTAAAGTTGAATGAAGTTATCCCCTTTGGTTCAAGAACCTGATAGTTGAGGGGTAGTAACTGTTCCTGAACCTGGTGGTGTGAGTCCTGGGGCTCCTGTGTCTTTTTCCTGCCATCAGCAGTGAGAAGAGAGCATGTTCTAGGTGGCCGGGGAACTTGATGATGGGTGCTGCTTTCCCGTGACAATATTTTGTGTAGATGTGCTCAATGGTGAGAAGGGCTTTATCTGTGATGGACTGGGCTGTATCCTCCACTTTTTGTAGAATTTCCTGTTCAAGGGCATTGCTGTTTCCGTACCGGGCTGTGTAGCAGCCTGTAAATATACTCACCATTACACATCTATAGAAGTTTGTCAAAGTTTTAGATGTCATGTAGGATCTTTACAAACTCCTAAGCATCACTGCTGAGCCTAAGGTTGCTGACAATGTTGGTAAGGGTATCTCTGTGCTGTGGTTTCCTCTAAAACCTGACTGAAACTTTTCTAGAATATTGTTCTGATCCAGAAAGTTGTTGAGTTGGTTGAAAATTACTTTCTCAAGAATTTTGCCCAGAAAGGGAAGACTTAATATAGGCCTTATAGACTGCATATATTTAATAGTTAGCGAGTACCTCACTATTAAGGTTTGGGTTTTTAAGTAGAGATTTGACAGCTGCAATTCTGAAGATAGTTGGAAAAACTCCAGTTTCAAGGGATGTGCTTCTAACAAAATTGAAAACACTATCAAAGGAGTCCTTAATAGATGTGGTAGGGACAGGGTCGAGATAGCAAGTAGGTGATTTACTCTTTGCTACAATCTTCTAGAGTTCTAATTTTGGAAATACTTGTATATTTTGATATGGTTGCCATCTTTTTATGAGGCTGGCTATAACAGTTATCAGTAGCTGCAGCTATGCTCTTCCTAATGAAAGTAAATTTTGTCGTTAAAAAATACTGCAAATTCCTCACATTTTGTTGCAGATGCTTGACTAAGATCATTACACATTGGAGAAAGGTTCAATAGTCATTTTATAGTAGAGAACAATATTCTTTATCTGCCTCTATTGTCCATAATAATCTTGGAAAAATGTGATTTTCTTGCAGAGCATAGGGCAGCATTAAAGCAGGCGAGTTTTTCCTTGATGGGATGCAGGAAAGGGGCTTGCTTCGTTGCTGCTGTTTTGCTGAATGTTGCAGGCATGCTACTTTGGCATTGGAATGTGCGGCGAAACTTGCACACTCAGCACATCCTTAGGTTATGTTAATTGTTAATGCAAATGACACATGTACATGAGATAAGTAAATGAATCTGAATCTATATACATTCTGGAGAGGCAGATTGTCCCAGGACTACAAGGGGAAATTCTGCAAATTGGGTTATCTGTCAAACTCACTTTCAAAACATTGATCCTTGGATCAATACTAACCTGTCACAGTTCTCAGCTCTCGATTTCCCAACCACGATTAATTATATACATCTTTAAAGCTCCTCAAGTAATGAATTGTTAACTGATGTCATTGATTACTGGTGAAGAGTGAATTGTAAATTTGTAAATCACTTGTGACATGGCCAGCGAGTCACAGAGAGTGATCCCGAACAGTAAATCACAGAACCTCATCCTTTCCTCTGGCATCTACAAACTGATGCTTATCTTTAGATTCCTGAGGGAATATTTTGTAGATCTGAGTTAACATTTGAAACACATTCTAAACGTATCAAAAAGACTGTAATGAAAATCCTGACTGAACATCCAGCAATAACATTTTGATGAAAAAGCTGAAATATATTTTAATCTCTATCCTTTCCAAATGCTGCTGTTCCACTAAACATGCCATTACTAACAAGTTTGGAGACCTCTTTGGAAATGTAATGGCAATTTTATAAAGAGTAAAAAGGTGGTGAGAGCTGATATTGGACTACTGGAAAATGATGCCAGTGAGGTAGTAATGGGGGACAAAGAAATGGCAGATGAACTTAATAAGTACTTTGCTTCAGTCTTTACTGTGGAAGACACTAGCTGTATATCAGAGGTCCGTGAGGGTCAGGGAGCAGGAGTGAGAGCCATTGCTATTACAGAGGAAAGAGTGTTAGCCAAACTAAAAGGTCTTAAGGTGGATAAGTCACCTGGACCAGATGGATTACATCCCAGAATTCTGAGAGAGGTTGCTGAAGAGGTAACGAATGCATTGGTCATGATCTTCCAAGAATCACTTGACTCTGGCATGGTCCCAGAGCATTGAAAAATTGCAAATGTCACTCCACTCTTTAAGAAAGGAGGAAGGCAAAAGAGAGTAAATTATAGGCCAATACAAGGAATTCTGCAGATGCTGGAAATTCAAGCAACACACATCAAAGTTGCTGGTGAATGCAGCAGGCCAGGCAGCATCTCTAGGAAGAGGTACAGTCGACGTTTCGGGCCGAGACCCTTCGTCAGGACTAACTGAAGGAAGAGCTAGTAAGAGATTTGAAACTGGGAGGGGGAGGGGGAGATGCAAAATGATAGGAGAAGACAGGAGGGGGAGGGATGAAGCCAAGAGCCGGACAGGTGATTGGCAAAGGGGATATGAGAGGATCATGGAACAGGAGGCCCAAGGAGAAGGAAAAGGGGGAGGGGGGGAACCCAGAGGAGGGGCAAGGGGTATAGTCAGAGGAACACAGGGAGAAAAAGGAGGGAGAGAGAAAGAATGTGTGTATATAAATAAATAACGGATGGGGTACGAGGGGGAGGTGGGCATTAGCGGAAGTTAGAGAAGTCAATGTTCATGCCATCAGGTTGGAGGCTACCCAGACAGAATATAAGGTGTTGTTCCTCCAACCTGAGTGTGGTTTCATCTTTACAGTAGAGGAGGCCGTGGATAGACATATCAGAATGGGAATGGGATGTGGAATTAAAATGTGTGGCCACTGGGAGATCCTGCTTTCTCTGGCGGACAGAGCATCTACGTCGAAATGTTGACTGTACCTCTTCCTAGAGATGCTGCCTGGCCTGCTGTGTTCACCAGCAACTTTGAAATTATAGGCCAGTTAGCCTAACCTCAGTGGTTGGGAAAGTGTTGGAATCCATTCTTCAGGACAAGGTTTCAGGGTACTTGGAGACTAATGATAAAATACGTCAAAGTTAGCATAGTTTCTATAAAGGGAAATCTTGACTGACAAATCAGTTAGAATTCTTCGAGGAAGGAACAAGCAGGGTGGACAACAGAGAGGCAGTGGATGTCATTTACTTAGGCTTTCAGAATGCATTTGATAAAGTGCCTCACATGAGGCTGCTTAACAAGATAAAATCCTATGGTGTTACAGGAAAGATACTGGCATGGACAGAGGAATGGCTGACAGGCAGGAGACAGTGAGTAGGAATATAGAGGGCCTTTTCTGGTTGGCTGTCAGTGACTAGTGATGTTCCTCAGGGGTCAGTATTGGGACCACTACTTTTCACATTGTTTGTCAGTGATCTGGTTAATGGAATTGATGGCTTTGTGCAAAGTTTGCAGATAATATGAAGATAGATGGAGGGGTAGGTAGTGTTGAAGCAATGCGATTGCAGCAGGACTTAGACAAATTGGAAGAATGGGCAAAAAAGTGGCAGATGGAATACAGTGTTGGGAGATGTATGATAATGCATTTTGGTAAAAGGAACAATAAGACCATAAGATTTAAGAGCAGAACTAGGCCATTCGGTCCATCGAGTCTGCTCCACCATTCAATCATGGGCTGATCCACTTCATCCAGTCATCCCCACTTCCCTGCTTTCACCTCATACCCTTTGATGTCCTGGCTAATCAAGAACCTATCTATCTCTGCCTTAAATACATCCAATGACTTGGCCTCCACAGCTGCTCATGGCAACAAATTCCACAGATTTACCACCCTATGTCTAAAGTAATTTCTCCACATCTCAGTTCTAAAAGGATGTCCTTCAATCCTGAAGTCATGCCCTCTTGTCCTAGAATCCCCTACCATGGGAAATAACTTTGCCATATCTAATCTGTTCAGGCCTTTTAACATTTGGAATGTTTCTATGAGATCCCCCTCATTCTCCTGAACTCCAGGGAATACAGCCCAAGAGCTGCCAGACGTTTCTCATACAGTAGCCCTCTCATTCCTGGAATCATTCTTGTGAACCTTCTCTGAACCATCTCCAATGTCAGTATAGTGCTGACTATTATCTAAATGGGAAGAAAATTCAAATATCAGAGATGCAAAGGGACTTAGGAGTCCTCGTGCAAGACTCCCAGAAGGTTAACTTACAGGTTCAGTCTGTGGTAAAGAAGGCAAATGCAATGTTGCCATTTACTTCAAGGGGAATAGAATATAAAAACAAGGAGATAATGCTGAAGCTTTATAAGACACTAGTCAGGCCACACTTGGAATAATGTCCACAATTTTGGGCCCCTTATCTCAAAAAGAAAGTATTGTCTTTGGAGAGAGTCCAGAGGAGGTTCACGAGGATGATACTGGGAATGAAAGGGTTAGCATATGAGGAGTGTTTGGCAGCTTTGGGCCTGTACTGACTGGAATTTAGAAGAATATGGGGGGAATCTCATTGAAACCTACTGAATGTTGAAAGGACTAGATAAGGTGGATGTGGAGAGGATGTTTCCTCTGGTGGTATTCTGAAGTTGAGGGTACAAGCTCAAAATTGAGAGGTGACCTTTTAGAATAGAAGTAAGGAGAATTTTTTTTTAGTCAAAGACTGGTGAATTTGTGGAATGCTCTGCCACAGACTACAGTGGAGACCAAGTCCGTGGGAACATTTAAAGCAGAAGTTGATAGATTCCTGATTGGTCGGGGCATCAAGGGATATGGTGAGAGGCACGTGCATGGGGTTGAGTGGGATCTGGGATCAGCCATGATGAAATGGCAGAGCGGCCTTGACGGGCTGAATGGCCTAATTCTGTTCCTATGTCTTATGGTCTTATGGTATTTCTATTTCTATAATTCTTGATATAAATCAACTGACACCTTCTTCATCTAACTATTAGAACATAACTATTACTATTAGTATTCTTTTACAAGTGAAGAGCAACAATATGAGAAAGAATAGGATAGCATACAGTAGCGAGGTACATCAGCTGGTTGAGTGGTGTCGCAATAACAACCTTGCATTCAACATCAGTAAAACCAAGGAATTGATTGTGGACTTCAGGAAGGGGAAGTCAAGGGAACGCATACCAATGTGATCAGCAATGGAAAGAGTGAGCAGTTTCAAGTTCCTAGATGTCAACATCTCTGAAGATCTGTTCTGGGCCCAATGTTTCAATGCAATTGCAAAGAAAGCACGTCAGCGGCTATATTACATTAGGAGTTTGAAGGGTCTTGATATGTCACCAAAGATTAACAAGTTTCTACAGATGTGCCGTGCAGAGTGTTCTAACAGGTTGCAACACTGTCTGGTATGGAGGGACCGCTGCACAGGACTGGAAAAAGCTGCAAAGGGTTGTAAACCTAGCCAGCTCCATAATGGGCACCAGCAACCCCAGCATTAATGATGGCCTCAGAAAGTGATACCTCAAAATGGGGGCATCACCCAGCAACAAGAACATGCTCTCTTCTTATTGCCACCATCAAAGAGAAGGTACAGGAGCTTGCAGATAGATGCTCAACATTTTAAGAACAGCTTCTTTGCCACTGCCATCAGATTTCTGAACGGACAATGAACCAACGCATGAACGCTACCTCACTATTTGTGTTTTCTCTTTGCACTACTTATTTAATTTAATGTTTTACGTATATTGCTTCTTGCAACTTAGAGTCGTTATATATTGCACTGTACTGCTGCTTAAAAACAAATTTCACAAAATACATCAGTGACATTAAACAAAATTATGATTCTGAATATTTTAATTTTCCATTTGTCTTTGTAGATGTTCAAAAGCAAAAAAAAACTGCTGTTAATTATTAACAAGAAAAAAATCTTCTGGAACTCCAAGCAACACACACAAAATGCTGGAGGAACTCAGCAGGCCAAGCAGCACCTAAGAAAAATAGTACAGTCGACGTTTCAGACCAAAACCGTAAGGTTTAAGGGTTTCAGCCCGAAATGTCGAATGTATTTTTTTCCATTGATGCTGCCTGGCCTGCTGAGTTCCTCCAGCATTTTGTGTGTGTTACTGTTAATTATTAAGAGATTTGGGCTTCCTTCCAAAGGAAAAAAACAGTGGCAACAATAGGAAAAAGCCCTTATCTCAATAAATAAAACAAATTTACCACTCCCATCCTAACCAAATCTGGGATTTGAGATGGAATTGGTGTCAATAAATCTCGGGGATTTCTTACAGCTATTTGTTTTCCAGGATGAGTTATAGATAGCAACTGAGGGTGGAACCACCCCAACCAAGAAGTTAGAACTCTATTTTTCATATTTTGCATTTGCCTCATAAGAATCCAGGTGGCACAGTAGTGTAGTGGTTTGCACAACACTTTACAGTACAGGTGACCTGGGTTCAGTTCCTGCTGTGGCCTTTAAGGAGTTTGTACGTTCTCCCCATGACTGCGTGGGTTTCCGCTGGGTGCTCCGGTTTCCTCCCACAGTCCAAAGACATACCAGTTGGTAGGTTAATTGGTCATTGTAAATTGTCCTGTGAATAGGCTAGGATTAAAACAGGGAATTGCTGTGCAGCACACCTCGACGGGCTGGAAGGGTCTGCCCTACGCTGTATCTGAATAAATAAATAGTGATCAGTAAAAGATAAGTTCTTAGTTGTCCTTCCTCCTATCTGGAGGTTCAAGGAGTTGCAAATCACCAATAAACCAAGTGAGGTCAAGTGTGCTTGCATACGTCAGAAAGTGAAAGAGCCTTCTGCTTCTTTCTGCTTCGCTGCACATCACAATATCCGAAGATGAAAGTTTTTAAATTTTAAACTTGTCACTATTGTAAATAGTCTTATAGCCCTGGACAGAAAAATTTAATAAAATGGTGGACACCTGTTGCACCATTTAAAGTATACGTATACATAATCATTCCTTTTCCCCTAGGAGTGCTTCTTAAAGATGATTTATTCCTTGAAACCATCTGTCCAACAATTGATATGAACCAACTTAACACGTAAAATTCTCTGCAGACAAGAGGTCAACTTGAAACCAGCTTCAAGTTCTTTTACCTCATCATTTACTTTTCAAGTCTAAAAGATAGTTTCTTGAGTATATGTCTGAAGTATCATTGGATACTCAACTGGAGTTGCTTGTTGCTGTGACACACATGGTTAGCATAGTTGAATGCACAGCATTAACATCTGTCAAACACAGTATGAAGATCACAATATACAACCTATTGAAGGACAGTATACACCAACTGCAGCCAACTCTAAACAGAATAGAAGCATGTGTTAACCGATGGTGACAATCTCAGGTCGTTCTTAATCCAGCTACCTAATTTGCTAGACTGTTGGCTAATTTGCATTTTACCAGACCAGACCTCCTATAATCTCATCTCATTTCATCACCATACACGATCACATGTTAGCTGGCTTAGTAAGAAAAGGTTACTTTATGTGGAGCCACAGTAGTTGAGGGCTAACAAGTAGTACCTGAGCTCTATCTTGTCAGCTTAGGTAACTAAAGAGAACACAAATTTAATAACACATTCCAGACTTCATGATATCCAAAAAGCCTTTAAATCTAATGAAATAATTTTGAAAACCAGTTAGTTTTTTTTTTTGCAGTCCCACAGACTCCAATGAGATAAATTCATCTGGTGTTACATGTTAATTCAGGGATAGATATTGGCTAAGGAAACCCCCTTGCTCTTTTTTTATATCCAGTTTAACCGGTGGATGGGACCTTCATGGAATGCTTCATTTCAAAGCCATCTTGCTGACATGGCACCCAACAACACTATAGTCTGTTGCTTTACCTGGTCCTAATACCAAAGGATCGTCTCAGACCAATTAGTTAAATAGTGAAACAGCAGTTGTTCTGCTTGGAATCATCAGCATCAACCAATGAAATTCAACACATCACCTTCAGTGAAGTCTGCGTGCCACTGCTGTTCACCATACCATGGCTTCTGTAGGGATGTACAGTACTATGCAAAAGTCCTGGGCACACATATATAGCTAGGGCGCCGCAGACTCTTGCACAGTACTGAATTTGTCAACATGCAGCAGAGAGCGAGTCTGTGAACCTGGCAGGACAAAGGATGTTGGGAATGGTGTGAGAGGACAGGAGCATCACAGGTGGCAAAAAGGAGTGCCAGGGCAAGGGGTGGCACAAGTGCAAACACATCCAGCCCTGAGGCAATTGGTTTATTGATCATTACAGGATATCTCTCTGGTACTTCCTGACCCCTCCCCTCTCCTTTCCCCTTTTCCGAGCCATGAATACCCTCTCTTAGTCTGCAGTAGAAACCAATATCAGAATCAAGTTTATCATCTCTCACATATGTCATGAAATTTGTTTATTTTTTGCAGTAGCAGTACAGTGCAATACATAAAATTACTACAGTATTATGCAAAAGTCTTAGGCATCCTCGATATATATACATGCTTGAGACTAGCACAGTACATTAATAGCTGGTAGACAACAGGTGACATCAAGATTTAGTTCTGATATAGTATTTCATATTGTCAAGTAGTTTTGTACATTAATATCAAGAGAAGAATATCTTGCATGAATGGAAAGTTTGCATTTTGAGTAGAATGTGACATAATGCATAAAGGGTCTTATTAAAAATCTAGAACAGCAGGCAAGAATGCTCTTAATACCTTTGACTAACTTTAATAAAGTTCAATATTCTATCAGATCTCAACATGAACAACATTTGAGATTACAGGTGTTCAATATCCTTAGGAGTAATAGGAGAATGGTCATTAGGACAAACTTCTTCAGCCTTCAGCAAGTACTGTTTGTACGATTGTGGTATTCCCATTCAAGAGATTTGAAAACAAAACACAGTCAGACATTTCAGATTAAGTATATTCAGCACTCTGCATGCCCTATAGGAAGGTAGGGAATTTGGCCATTTCAATGAACACTACCTAATTACCTGACAGACTATCTGCTCAGTATTAGTTTGCCCAAATTAATGTCTATTTTCCAGTGTTCAAGGCCAGGACTTAAAAATCCTATGATTGGTGAATCCTTGGGTCGATAATGAAGGTCGAAACCCAAAGGTCAGAGGGCCGATTGGGTGTGTGTGGTAATCGGAGGCCGGATGTCTGTGAGCCTGGGCCAGGGACTGGAGGCTGGTGGCCTGGAGTGTACTGTCTTGGGGTTGGCGGTCTGTATACGTGTGTGAATGGGTAGGAGGAAGGAAAGAAGCTTGTTTTGATGTTGTTGTTGGTGTTTAAGTTGTTCTGCTGAACATTGTGGGCATGCTATGTTGGCACCAGAATGCGTGGCAACACCTGCAGGCTGAGCTCAGAACATCCTTAGGTTGTATTGGTAGCTAATGTAAATTACACATCTCATTTTATGGTTTGGTGATCGTGATAAATACGTGAATCTGGATCACTCAAAAGCACATACTGTAAATCGCTGATAGCCGGCACTGTTAGATTTTCCAGAACATTGGATGTTACTCTTTTAATACCCCGATCCAGTTTTTGATTTTTTTTTCAGATGTTACTCAGTGTTGTAATCAATTTTTTAATGAACTAGCTGAGTTAAAAGAGAAGCCGGCAAACAAAGTTTAAGGGAATGGGGAAACATCACTGAGATTTTTGTACAATTGGACGATAGATGATCAGAGTTTTACTGTAGTTCAATGTCTGTAATGTACTTTAGGTGGACCAGAGGCCATGAAAGAACCTATATAATGTATGTCTTTCTTGCTCTGAAGTTGTTTTAAATAAATTGTTTATCCCTTGTCAGGGAACTGAGCACTCAGAATAGGAAAGAGTGGAGAAGGTTGAAATTATCAACATCTTTACCACAGTTTTTAAAGGTTTCAGCTAGGTCATTTTTGCCAAAAGCATAAAAAAAATTAAGGTTTATGTTCTGAGAACCTAGGCCTCTGCCTTCACAGAACAGAGAACACAGAGCAGTATAGCTCAGGATCAAGCCCTTTGGGCCCACAGTGTTGTGCCAAGCTAAGTAAATTAGTCATCAAATGGCTAACTAAATGTGGTAAAACATATATATATAGTAACTGGGTTACCTGTTCTGGACACGCCCCTCTGCTGATTGCCCTTGTGGCTCCTCCCACAGACCCCTGAATAAAGGCAATTTTGCCATTGCTCCTCCTCCTCAGTCAGGGGGCAGACACTCAGCATGCTGGAGGTCACATTTTACTGCGAATAAAAGTCTTTCAGTATTTACCCTGCTTCCAGTCTTTTGGAGTTATTGAAGGTGCATCACTAAACTATCCTCTTCTGCCTAATCAATATCCATATCCTTGCATTTTCCTCACATTCATGTGCCTACCTGAACATCTCTTACAAGTCCCCAGTGTTTCTATCTCTACCACCACCCTGTGTAAGCATTCCAGTCAACCACCAATCTCTGTGTAAAAAACTTGCCCCTCACATCTCCCTTGAATTGACCCTCTCTCACCTTAAATGCATGCCCTCTGGTATGAGACACTTCAACCCTGGGAAAAAGATACTGTGTGTCTCCTCGGTCTAGGCCTCTCAAAATTTTACAAACCTCTATCAGATCTCCCCTCCTTCTCCGCCATTCCAGAGAGAACAATACAAGTTTATCCAACTTCTCATTATAGCACATACCCTCTAAGTCAGGCTACATAAGGCCATAAGACCTTAAGATATAGGAGCAGAATTAGGCCATTTGGCCCATTGAGTCTGCTCTGCCATTTCATCATGATCCATTTTTCCTTTCAGCCCTAATCTCTTGCCTTCTCCCCATATCCCTACATCCCCCGACTGATCAAGAATCCATCAATCTCTACCTTAAATATACATAAAGACTTGGTCTCCACAGCTGCCTGTGGCAACAAATTCCACAGATTCATCACTCTCTGGCTAAAGGAATTCCTCCTCATCTCCATTCTAAAAGGATACTCCTCTATTCTGAGGCTGCGTCTTCTGGTCCTAGACTCTCCCACCATATCACCATCTCTGCACATCTACTCTATCAAGGCCTTTCGCTACTCAACAGGTTTCAATTAGGTCATCTCTAATTCTTCTGAATTCTAGTGAATACAGACCCAGAGCCATCAAACACTCTTCATATGACAAGCCATTCAATCTTGGAATCATTTCTGTGAACCTCTTTTAAACTCTCTCCAGTGTAAGCAGATCCTTTCTAAGATAAAAGGCCCAAAACTGCTCACAATACTCCAAGTGAGGCCTCGTCAGTCCTTTATAAAGTCTCAACATTACATACTTGCTTTTATATTCTATTCCTCTTGAAATGAATGCTAACATTGCATTTGCCTTCCTCACCACAGACTCAATCTGCAAATTAACCTTTAGGAAATCTAGTACAAGGGCTCCCAAGTCCCTTTGCACCTCATATTTTTGAAAAATATTTAGAAAATTGTCAACCCTTTTATTTCTTATACTAAATTGCATGACCGTACACTTACTGACACTATATTCCATCTGCCACTTCTTTGCCCATTCTCTTAGTCTGTCTAAGTCCTTCTGTAGCCTCTCTACTTCCTCAAGGCTATCTGTCCCCCTGTCTGTCTTTTTATTGTCTGTAAACTTTGCAACAAAGCCATTCATTCCATCATCCAAGCCAATAAGCGGGCAGAGGAGTGGAAACGATCAGCTGAATGAACTGCTGATTACAGAATCATGCTATAAGGTAAGAGATTTACACACTTTTTGTGCAACATCCACTAACTTCACTATAGGTAGTCTTCAAAGACTTTAATTCATATCATCAGCAATTCCAATGGGTGCTCATTCTAGAGGTAGGAGTAGTGGGAATCAAATCTACAGACAATTCAGCTTTGAATCCTATAGACAATAGACAATAGGTGCAGGAGTAGGCCTTCCGGCCCTTCGAGTCAGCACCGCCATTCACTCTGATCATGGCTGATCATCCACAATCAGTGTCCAGTTCCTGCCTTATCCCCACAACCTTTGATTCCACTATCTTTAAGAGCTCTATCCATCTCTTTCTTGAAAGCATCCAGAGACTTGGCCTCCACAGCCTTCTGGGGCAGAGCATTCCACATATCCACCACCCTCTGGGTGAAAAAGCTTTTCCTCAACTCCGTTCTAAATGGCCTACCCCTTATTCTTAAACTGTGGACTCTGTTTCTGGACTCACCCATCAGCAGGAACATGCTTCCTGCCTCCAGTGTGTCCGATCCCTTAATAATCTTATATGTTTCAATCAGATTCCCTCAGAATCCTGCCTTACAATTATGTGTTTGAAGCCAAAGAAAGTTGTTGTTTCAGTTCAGCGCATTTAAACGGCATGCCTAACACTTGTGAACTGATATTTTAAGGACTTCAGTCACCTTAGCTGCCACTTTTAGAAGAGAATGACCATGATGAACATTCTATTTCACTGAGATATTAACAAAGGTAAAGGATGTAGTGGAGTGACAGGTCTTCAACAAAGGCAATAACTTCCAGATTTCTTCCTGAGACACAGAGTCATAGAGTAGATAGGTACAGAAACAAGCTCTTTATCAATCATGTGTATAACAACCACCGACTACTTATGGCTGTTAATCCTCTTTACCAGCACCTAGTCTGATGAGTTCTATGTTTCCATAAGTAGAAATACTCATCCAGAGACATTGTAAATGTCGTGAGAATGCCCACAACCACTATGCACTCAGGCAGTATGTTCCACAGTCAAATCACCCTCTGCAACCCATCAAATCCTCTTACCCTCTACCTAAAATCTATGTTCTTCAATATTAGATGCCTCAGTTAAGGGAAAAGCTTCCTAAATATACCATATCGATGCCCCTCATAATTTTGTACACCTCTATACAGTACATGGCCCCTGTCCCCAACATCGTCCACTCCAAGGAAAACAAAAACTCCCCTTTTTTTTTTACTAGTCTCTGCTTGACTTAATGAGCACTCAATTAAACACATCCTAGGGTTGACTGAACTGATACATTAATCTATCCCTTAGAAAATCATTCAGTGTCAAGATCAAAACAAAGCTGCTGTTGCTGGTAGGGAGTGTTAAACATCAACACCAATGTTGGGTATGTTGAACTATAAATGTTCATTATATTAATTAGGCTGTAAATAACAATAAACAGAAAATAAATGTGTAATAGTATAAGAGTGGAGCACCATCTCAGTGTAAAAGGATGTGTTTGTTGAACACATTGTAGCACTGTTGGAGAGAGAAAATCGATTTTAATTATTACAGTAATGTTTCTCATTCTTTTTTCACTTGCTTGCCAAAATCACAATTGTTACTCCTTACCTGGCAATAACGAACAGCACACAACTGACCCCAAGGCAGGCCAGTAGCACATACATCCAAATATCAGGAGATAATGGATTGAGAAAGGAGAAAACACCAGGGTTGGTGCCATTGGGTTTACGGTAGAGGATACTAATGCCCAGAGTCATGAAGGGTTTGGAGAAGTCAATCACTTTCTCACGCACATAGGTAATAGTTAGAGGAGCAACTGCTAAATCGGCTTTCTGCAAAAAAAGGAATTGACAACTGTTCAGAATAGGATGCCAAAAAAACAAAAATAGTCTATTCAGCAATACTTTTAATTTGGCAACTGACAAATAGCTAGATAACTGCCTGGAAGCGGAGGCACGGTATCAAAAGCACTGCTATCTGATGTTTTTGACATAATTGTATTGGATTATATTTAACTGAAATTGGCTAGGTAAAAAAAAATATGTAGGCAGCTATCTTCGTACAATAGTGACTGGTAATGATTAGTAATTCATATAGCATCCAACCACAATGAAAAAAAGTTGGCACTGTGTTCTTAGATAGTATAGTTAATGAATAACACTTGTCATTGTAAAGGACAAATATGAATTGAAATGATGCTCTCTATTTTTCACATAATAACTTTTCATCTTTTATTTTTCTTTCAACCAGAATGATAATAGAAAAAATTAGAGTTGCATTGATATTTTCACAGTCCATTGGCAACCCAGAAAACAAAATGTTCTCTTTACAAAGGCTGACTATAACTGTCAGGTCACTAGGGATAACAGATTAATCAATTCAACTAAATTGAGTTAATCTAGCTGTCTGAGTTAATTTGGTTATTGGAAAGCAAAATTCCATTAAAATTTAAAACAAAATAATTACTGCCTTTATAATATCTGCAGGACAGCAGTAAGGGCATCACTTCATGAAATAGTGTTTTGTGATGCATCAAAAGCAGTGTATTTTAATTCCAATCAAATTAACCTAAATATATCTTCATACTGAAGAATGTCAAATTGGAAAAATCTCATTTTAACATCTGCTTAACAGAAAGGATATTATTGTGTTACTCTGTTTAATTAAATACACAAGTAGGGGAAAGAAAAACAAATGTGTTTCTGTCATAACACAAACGTGCTGTAATCTAAAATTCAATGACACTTGCTATTAAGAAGCCAGTCTGTCATCACAGGAGATGTAGCATAATTCTAATTAAGCACACTGACAACAAAGCCAAACTTTCACAAATAACCTGATCGTGAAATTAAACATGATCCACACTGTTTTCAAATCTGTAATTTAAGGTAAAGGATGGCAATTGGTAAAGAGCTGGATAAAAACATTTGACTAGTTGTGGAGAAATAATTGTTTGAAGTTCAACTGTAGTTTTAAAAAAACTTCATTAGAAAGTGGTTTTTATGTCTTGTGAAAATCCTCAAATGAATCATTAAAAAAAGGGAATCACTACTTTATATGAGAAAAGGTGCAGCCAATTTCTTCACAACAAGTTCCCACAAACAGAAATTCATTGTTTTTATGATGTTTATAGAGAAGAAAATATTGGCCTAGTAATTGCTGAAATTTTTATGCTTACTTTTCGGAACAATGCAATGTTGCATGTAAGAGAACATCCAAAGCTCTAGTTTAAGACAGCACCACTGTCTATTATACTCATGCTTCAGGACTCATACAGGAACCTGCACCTTATGACTCAAGTTGAGTCCTACCAAATGAACCATGATTTACAATGTAAAGAGGTACATCACATCTACATCTGGTTGAATTAAATAGAAACAATTTGAACTACAATGAATAATAAAGGAGTGAAGAAGCTGCATAAAGCACTTCACTATAATTCAAAGCTTGCAATCCAACTGTCAGAAGTATATATTTTCTTAATGGTCATATTAGTTATTAAATCTTATTTTAAGCAAACAATATTACTGGTGTAGGATACTTCTACAGAAAGATTTTGATCAGCTCTTCCACTCTTCTGGCAGCAAGATGAAATTACAGTGTTGTTGATACTATTAATCCTCATCTGTGACATGTTTTAAATATAAAATGGGCTGTTATAAAAACTTGCCATTTGACACTGTTGCTGGTAAGCCTGCTGAACTGCCCTGGCATGGTTTAACATGTTGGCGGCTTCTACAAGTTGAAATTTACAACCTAGAGGAGGAAGTGCTGAAATGTAATCTTGTTTACAATGGGCAAATTTACTGTAAACAATTAAACTACAATAATGGCCATTTAGTTTACCACTTTGGTAACTTTAGGATGCCAAGCCCTAGAGCAATATGAATGTTTCAGCTAAGTTGAAAACATCGGCTATGCTTTAGCCTTCATCGTTGGCAGGCAGTGGAAGTGCACAGTATCAGAACATTAAAGGCTGCTTTCTGCCTCAAAATACAGAAGCCACTCTGCTTTATGTACCATCGCTAGTGTGCAGCCACATCTTGCTTTGTAATCTACACCAATTGGTGGATTTGGTACAGAGTACAAAGGCAAGGGCCATCCAATGGAAGGTAATTGCTGGTCTGAATATGGTTAATTAAGTGATTCTTTTTACCATGGAGCTGTAAGGGGTTTGAAACACTAATTCAAAACTTCGAATGAAACTGTTCTCAGAAGTAATCTGCTTTTTGTATATGCCCACTCCATTTAGTCTATCACTCTTTAAGGAAAAGAAGGACAAAACTACACTAGACTAAGCCACAAACCTCCTCTCTGGTTTTGGTCCGGCTTTCTGTTGTCATGTAGATTTCACACCAGCTTGGGATCAGTGACTTCTGTGACCCACCCTAGTTGATTTGAATGAGCAATTAAATACCTTTTTAAAAAAATTTGACAGTGGTATCAAAAATGCTGGTCGGAACTTTAAAATGCAGACATTTCAACTACAAGGCTTTTGAACAGATATTACTTCATTTAAGGATTGATTGCCATCCTTCCCTTATTTATGCCTCACAATCACTGATTTGAAAGTAACTCAGTGACTGAAAGAGACTCAGTTATATACTCAAATGGGAATGTTCCGGTAGATTCAAAGAAGGTTCTGCTCAATATTAAGCATTGGGAGAAAATGAAAATTTGCAAATTCCAAAAGACTTGTGATGTAAAGTTTGATCTAATGTAAATCATAATATTATCCTTCTTCACCTTATTCGAGCTAAAGTACATGTAGAAACACCAGCAAGGATCAAAGAGGGTAACAATAGAAACAACAAAAATGTGAGGGAGAGGGAAAGGGAGAGGAAGCGAGGGGGGGAGAGAGGGAGAGGGTGAGAGCGAGAGAGAGAGAGATAGAGAGTGAGAGAGATGAGAGAAAGAGGGAGAGAAAGAGACAGTTACAGCTGAGGTTCAATGAAGTAGATGGGAATGGGGCAACGTCCTTTTAAGAGCTTAGTCAATTGCCCTCATGTGTCCAAAATGTTAGAATTTTTCTTTTATGTCAACTTCCATTTATTTCCTCGGAACAGACTGTATGATCAATATAATCAATGGAAAGGTTGTCAGGGTGTATTGTGGTGGTGGGTAGTAGTGGGTACTGCAGCAGCACAAGACAGGAGATCACCAAGTGATCTTTACCTGCACTTGCTTTCTGTATTACTGTGCCTGAATTATATACACAATTGGCTTATAAAGGGAATACATTGTAAGTCAAAGCTTTACGATGGTGTGTGCCTCCACTAGTTGCTGTCCATCTAGGTCTTCCACAGTTGAACAATTTCATAGCCCAGACATCCCACCTTTCCTGGAAGTTCCAGGAGTCTCCCGCAAATCAATAGTGGCTCCCCTTAGCCTGCAAATTATATACAATGTCCTGGAAATTGATTTTTTTTGAGAGCGAGCATGAGAGAACGCGCGAGAAAGAGTGAGAGAGCGAGCGCAAGAGCAAGAAAGCAAACACGAGACAGCGAGTGCGAGCAAGAAAGCAAGCATGAGTGACGGCGACCATGAGAAAGAGAGAGCGCGAGAGCAAGAAAGCAAGTGCGAGTGAGTGACCACGAGAGAGAGAGCGAGAGCAAGAGCGAGAAAGCAAGCGCGAGAGAGAGCGACCTCGAGCGAGAGAGCGAGAGCAAGATCGAGAGTGTTCCAAAGAAAGAAAATATGAAATGTACGTCACCCCAGACTACACTAAAGTGTACCCTGCCTAATAGGAGTCAAAAATAATGACAGTGTTGCTCGCTGCACTGTTTGCAACAGTGACTTAACCCAGCCCATGGTGGGTTAAGACTGTAAAAGACATGTTGAGGTGAGTTTAACAGGTGTCATTCGTTCATTAGCATAGCTAATATTATTTAAACTAGCTGGCCAGCTGCTAAGGAGCTACTCTATTGCAGACATCCCACCTCTCCCGGAAGTTCCAGGAGTCTCCCGCAAATTGATGGTGCTACCTCCCTGAAATGAGTTTTTGCAGGGTGGGATGTCTGATAGCCATAAAAGAAGATGATTGTGAGGTAAATTTTAACAAAGATTTTTTTAAAGAAAACTATGTAGTTAAAAGTAAACTGATAAACAGAAAACAGAGAGTATTAACTAGAGAGTCATAAATAAGAATGGAATCTCACCACCAGACATTCGTCTGCTTTCCACAGGAACCAGATCTGTTAAGATCCAATGCTGTCAATAGTTCTTGGTGCTCAAGTATTTTACTAAAATTATGCTGCATTTTGAGAAATCAATTTGATTAATCACTTAATTTATGAATAAATATCTTTCAACACATTAACAGGACATTACTCAGGGAAAAAAAGAGCTCAGCACCTTCCCTTCAAACTTCATTAACTCCTGTTTAATAGTCTGCAAGCAAAGCCTGCAATTGGCATATTCAGAATTACACTAGAATGAGGAAATGCAATGACAGTTATTCTGACAAGGTATGTTCATTGAGTCTCACAGATCACCGCACAGCTGACATATCCCCTACCGCTACTGAGGAGGAACATTTGACATGCAGAAAGGATTAGTAAAAATAATACCTTTTCATTTATTGGAGAATGCTTCAAGACACATTCTAAAGGTACATTAAACTTAAAATGCTGGAAGCATTTTAATGTAGGTTAAGCATTGTTGGATGAGGGGGGGAGATGTGGGGATGGAGAACCGCCTATGTTTCATTTCAAGGCCCCTTCATCAATACTGGAAAAGGAGACATGGTTGAATGGAGACAACCATGATAATGCCTCTGATAAGATGCAAACCAAAGTTGTTACGGTCACAATTATTTTAAAAAACTACAAATGGAGAAGAAAAATTGAGATACAGGACTATATCTACATCTGTGGAGGACAAAGGAGACTATCAAAAATTAGTAAATTCAAAAGTATACCTAGATGATTGATGGTGTGCAATTCCTTGCCTTTATATTGGGCATGCTTAGTACAATACTAGTAGCTGAGGACAAAGATATCAAGGTAAGAGGGGAATGAAGAATTATAGTGACAGGAGACTGGAGACTTTGTGCAAAGCAGTCACCTATTTGTGTTTGGTTCTTCCAAAGTAGCACCAAATGCAATACAATAATTGACAGCAAATTGCTTTTTTACTTGGAAGGACTGTTTGAATCCCTGGATGGTGGTAAGGGAAGAAAAGAAAAACAGCAGACATTGAATCTCCTGACATGGATTGAAAAGTCATAAACACCTTCACTCTGTCTGGCTTAAAAGGCGAGGAGTCTCAGTGGCTACCCATTTTAATTCTACTTCCCATTCCTATTCTGACACGTCAGTCCATGGCCTCCTCTACAGTCACCAAGAGGCAACTCTCAGGTTGGAGAAGCAACGTCTTATATCCTGCCTGGGCAGCCTCTAATCTGATGGTATGAACATCAATTTCATTTCGCCCCCTCTCCCTTCTCTTTTCCATTCCCCAATCTGGCTCCCCTCTTACCCCCTTTCTTCTCCTCACCTGCCTACCTCTTCCCTCTGTTACCTCTTCTCCTTCCTTTTCCCCCACAGTCCATGACCTCTCCTATCAGATTCCTTTATCCGTTCCACCCATCACTTCCCAACTTCTCATTTCATCTCCCCTCCCCAACCCACCACCTACAACCTAACCTGGTTTCACCTATCACCTAATAGCTATTACTCTTCCCCTCCATCCACCTTCTTATTCTGGCTTCTTCCTCCTTCCTTTCCAGTCCAGATGAACGACACTGACTGGTTATTCCTCTCCATAGGTGCTGGCTGACCTATTGAGCTCCTCCTGCTTTTTGTGTGTGTCACTATGGATTGGAAAATGCAGTGAGGGGAGGAGAGATTGATGGAAATGGAAGACTGAATCAGAAACAGGGAATGGCCTGTTCAGAATGCTGAGATAGGGAAGAGGAAGGAGAAGATGTGTTTGGTGGTGAAATCTCATTGGCAGAAATTAAGATAGTTGAAATGTTGAAAGTGGAAGGAAAGGACAAGGGGAGCCTTATCCTTACACTGGCTGGAAGGAGAAGGGATGACAGAAGGAAATAAACCAGTTGAGAGTTCTGTCAACAATGCTGGAGAGAAGCCATTTTTCAAGTAAATGTTGCACGATATCACAGATTTGAAAAGAAAAAACTAACAACCTTAATTTCAAGCAATTCTGTTTTTAAACGGTTTTGAGTATATTCACTTACATGGTTGATGAGTTCTCCAACCATTCCATTCCACTCGCTCTTCTCATTCTGTGCCCCATACTTTCCATCAGCTACCAGCCTAACTTCATAAGTAAAGCCCAGAATATTTGATAATTCTTTCAATAAGTCAAGGCAATAACCCTCAAAGCGATCATTCCCATAAAGGGGCTTGTCAGATTTCTTATGCATCACATAGGGATCTTCCTACAGGACAAATAATGAATAAAATCTTTTAGAATATTACATGACATTTCGAATTAATCTATTTCCTCTGATGGGCAATAGTAATAAAGGAACAAAACGTGCAGTTTTTTTTATTGAAGGCTAAATCAGGTTCAGTAATAGATATTGATTGATAATTACAATCTTGTGTCCACATTTAATTTTTTTCCCCACTTATCACCTACAGAGCATCAGAACTTCATAGTTATTGAATGATGTTCCCTCCCAAAGGATGTAGATTTTAACCAAATATAAGGGGCAATTTTTAACATTATAAGATTGTTTTGTTTGCGTGAACATGCTAATGAGGTTTTGAGGCACTTCTGCAATAAAAAAGAAAGCTTACCAAAATAGTGGTAACCAAGAGAGTTCTATTGGCCAATGAGTCAGTGATATTGCAGGGCTTGTCCTTCAGACTGGCTGTCATGTTAAGTCCTGTGTTTGAATTCCAGATTCCAATCTACAATCAAAGGACAATATAATCTTCATGTTAAAACATAAATAAATAATGTTATTTTTACTTGAAGTGTACTTTTCCCAACAAGTTTCAATCTGTTTTGGCTTCATTGGAAGTGGTGCAGATGTGAAGGCTGGATTTTCATGATAAGAATACAAGAAATTTGACTCAGTTGATGTGAGGTGCTGGAGAAGACTCCTCAATATACAATGCAGAGTAAGACGAACCAATCCTTCAGTCTTGTTCCCTTAAGGCCATGTGACTCAAACAAAAGCTTGTATGTTTTAGATACATTAGATGGGTAAATAATAAAAATGGGGAAAATATTATCCGTGAAGTAGAAAGAAGCAGTATGAAGATAGTGAATGAGTTGATGATTGAGATCAAAGAAGCAATTGATAATAGCAGCTTTGGGATGTTGTTAGTGATAATCATCTTGGAGAGAGCTAGTCCGTTAACCTTAACACCAATTTAACAACATTGAACTCATGGATAGACTGATGGACAAGTGTACGTGAATTAAACATTATAACCAACTGACTCATAAACAATGCAGACTAACACTGCTAAATGTGTTGTTCTACATCTGCACTGCTGACTGGAGTGTGCAAAATCCCAGCAAGAAATCCATTCAACCTGTCACATAACCAATGAAAGGATTACAAGATGGTATTTCCTTCTGTTTTGCAAACTCAATAGTTGAACTACATAAAGGTAGGAAACAGATTGGCAACACCAATTGATTATGAAGATCAATTATAAAGCAAGACATTATTTATGCAGTTTTACTGGATGGTAGAGAACAGGTCATGTAGAGAACATGGGCTTGGAACACTTGTTTTTTTTATCTAGGTACAATAATGAGTGATAGAGAAGGAGAAATGAAACAACTCACTCTTTAGGAGATTTTGCAGTTCTTCAAAGCTCAATTGGAATAGAATAAATCTTAATAAGCTTGAAAGTATGTTTTCTGCAGTGGAATGTTCCATAAGTGCTGTGACATCTGTAGAGTTATCTTAGGAATGAGTCAATGTATGCATAACAGACAATATTTTTCATTCAGTGTAACGTTTTATTCTTGAACTCAAATAAAAATATTATATTAAATGGGAAACTAAACTAAGCACAACTACTTATAAAAAAACTACACATAATAAAATAAATGATGCTTCTCTCAGTACAAACCTTCCGCCATATTTTATTGTAGTAATAAGGAGAGTCACCAGAAGGCTTGGAAAAAATAAAATACTTTGTTAAAATAACAAAATCTTACTGATGTATTAGAATAAAGCCAAAGAAAGAATAACAAATGGTTTTTCATAATTTATAGAAGCCATTTATGCCACATTTTCCTGTGTTTTCCAAAAATAACAGGACACTGTTTCATTCATCAGTGAAGTGGATTCTAAAGTAATGCTATTAGCATTTATGTTTGCTTCATCTTGTACACCAGGTATTGCTCTTATTTAACATCATTTTTTTAAAAACTTTATTCAGAAATATAATTTACTCTTCACTCCTGTATCATATATCCTCCCTCAGTTTGATGATTTCAAGCACCACCTGAAGTGCACATGATTTACTACTTCTATTGTCTCAATCACTGTTAAGAATGTCTCTGATTACTTCTTGCAGATATACTTTTGGAAATATCATCTACTCTTTTCCAAGAAAATACTCAAGTGCTGAGATAATTCTTATTTCTTTTTCTTTATGGAAACACGCTTCATAAGACAGATGGCTTGAGATGTTGTCTATTTTAATGCAAGGTGTATTGTGAACAAAGCGGATGAGCTTAGAGCCTGGATCAGTACTTGGAGCTATGATGTTGTGGCCATTACAGAGACTTGGATGGCTCCGGGACAGGAATGGTTACTTCAAGTGCCGCGTTTTAGATGTTTCAGGAAGGACAGGGAGGGAGGCAAAAGAGGTGGGGGTGTGGCACTGTTGATCAGAGATAGTGTCACGGCTGCAGAAAAGGTGGACGTCATGGAGGGACTGTCTACGGAGTCTCTATGGGTGGAGGTTAGGAACAGGAAGGGGTCAATAACTTTACTGGGTGTTTTTTATAGGCTGACCAATAGTAACAGGGATACTGAGGAGCAGATAGGGAAACAGATCCTGGAAAGGTGTAATAATAAGAGTTGTCGTGATGGGAGATTTTAATTTCCCAAATATCGATTGGCATCTCCCTAGAGCAAGGGGCTTAGATAGGGTGGAGTTTGTTAGATGTGCTCAGGAAGGTTTCTTGACACAATATGTAGATATGTAAAGAGGGGAGACTGTACTTGATTTGGCATTGGGAAATGAACCTGGTCAGGTATCAGATCTCTCAGTGGGAGAGCATTTTGGAGATAGTGATCATAATTCTATCTCCTTTGCAATAGCATTGGTGAGAGATAGGAACAGACAAGTTAGAAAAGCGTTTAATTGGAGTAAGGGGAATTATGAGGCTGTCAGGCAGGAAATTGAAAGCTTAAATTGGAAACAGACGTTCTCAGGGAAAAGTACGGAATAAATGTGGCAAAGGTTCAGGGGATATTTGTGTGGAGTTCTGCATAGGTGCGTTCCAATGAGACAGGGAAGTTATGGTAGGGTACAGGAATTGTGGTGTACAAAGGTTGTAATACGTCTAGTCAAGAAGAAAAGAAAAGCTTACAAAAGGTTCAGAGAGCTAGGTAATGTTAGAGATCTAGAAGATTATAAGGCTAACAGGAAGGAGCTTAAAAAGGAAATTAGGAGAGCCAGAAGGGGCCATGAGAAGGCCTTGGCAGGTAGGATTAAGGAAAACCCCAAGGAATTCTATAAGTATGTGAAGAGCAAGAGGATAAGACATGAAAGAATAGGACCTATCAAGTGTGACAGTGGGAAAGTGTGTATGGAACCGAAGGAAATAGCAGAGGCACTTAATAAATACTTTACTTCAGTATTCACTATGGAAAAGGATCTTGGTGATTGTAGTGATGACTTTCAGCAGACAGAAAAGCTTGAGCATGTACAAACGTTTGTAGATATTATGAAAGAGGATGTGCTGGAACTTTTGGAAAGCATCAAGTTGGATAAGTCGCCGAGACCGGATGAGATGTACTCCAGGCTACTGTGGGAGGCGAGGGAAGAGATTGCTGAGCCTCTGGTGATGATCTTTGCATCATCAATGGGGACGGGAGAGGTTCCGGAGGATTGGAGGGATGCGGATGTTGTTCCTTTGTTCAAGAAAGGGAGTAGAGATAGCCCAGGAAAATATAGACCAGTGAGTCTTACTTCAGTGGTTGGTGAGTTGATGGAGAAGATCCTGAGAGGCAGGATTTATGAACATTTGGAGATGTATAATATGATTAGGAATAGTCAGCATGGCTTTGTCAAGGGCAGGTCGTGCCTTACGAACCTAATTGAATTTTTTTGAGGATGTGACTAAACACATTGATGAATGAAGAGCAGTAGATGTAGTGTATATGGATTTCAGCAAGACATTTGATAAGGTACCCCACTGAAGGCTTATTGAGAAAGTGAGGAGGCATGGGATCCAAGGGGACATTGCTTTGTGGATCCAGAACTGGCTTGCCCACAGAAGGCAAAGAGTGATTGTAGATGGGTCATATTCTGCATGGAGGTCAGTGACCAGTGACCAGTGGAGTGCCTTAGGGATCTGTTCTGGGACCCTTACTCTTTGTGATTTTTATAAATGACCTGGATGAGGAAGTGGAGGGATGGGTTAGTAAGTTTGCTGATGACACAAAGGTTGGGAGTATTGTGAATAGTGTGGAGGGCTGTCAGAGGTTACAGCAGGACTTTGATAGGAAGAAAAACTGGGCTGAGAAGTGGCAGATGGAGTTCAACCCAGGTAAGTGTGAAGTGGTTCATTTTGGTAGGTCAAATATGATGGCAGAATATAGTATTAATTGTAAGACTCTTGGCAGTGCAGAGGATCAGAGGGATCTTGGGGTCTGAGTCCATAGGATACTCAAAGCAGCTGCGCATGTTGACTCTGTGGTTAAGAAGGCGTACGGTGTATTGGCCTTCATCAATCATGGAATTGAATTTACGAGCCGAGAGGTAATGTAGCAGCTCTATAGGACCTTGGTCAGACTCCACTTGGAGTACTGTGCTCAGTTCTGGTCACCTCACTACAGGAAGGATGTGGAAGCCATAGAAAGGGTGCAGAGGAGATTTAAAAGGATGTTGCCTGGATTGGGGAGCATGCCTTATGAAAACAAGTTGAGTGAACTCGGCCTTTTCTCCTTGGAGCGACGGAGGATGAGAGGTGACCTGATAGAGGTGTATAAGATGATGAGAGGCATTGATCGTGTGGATAGTCAGAGGCTTTTTCCCAGGGCTGAAATGGCTGCCACAAAAGGGCACAGGTTTAAGGTGCTGGGCAGTGGGTACAGAGGAGATGTCAGGGGTAAGTTTTTTACGCAGAGAGTGGTGAGTGCGTGGAATGGGCTGCCGGCAACAGTGGTGGAGGTCGATACAATAGGGTTTTATAAGAGACTTTTGAATAGGTACATGGATCTTAGAAAAATAGAGGGCAATGGATTAAGCCTAGTAATTTCTAAGGTAGGGAAATGTTGGCACAACTTTGTGGGCCGAAGGGTGTGTATTGTGCTGTAGATTTTCTATGTTTCTAAGTTTCTATATACATCTCTCCATCTCTGTCAACAAGACTGTCAGCATTGAATCACCCTCCTCTGATAATTCCATTCTTTTCCTTTGACACTGGCCCACACTCCTATAATAAAACTGAGCTTGCATCATTTACCAATTACTCTTCCATCACTTCATGATCTTTTCAAGCTCATTTTGCCCATGGGAGCTAAATTCTGCCTGCTTGTTTCCATTTCCACTAAATTTCAGACCAACACATTCTTCATCAGGATTTCATGTGAGGTGATGTTGTTGCCTCTCCCCTTCCAGGTATTGTCCCTTCTCAGCACTATTGTCATCACGCCTCTCTACAATAAATAAGCCTATGATCCCGTCCATCCCTATGCCAAATCCCTATTTCTCTCTAAAGTCATTGAACATCTTGCTACTAACTAATTTTAAGACTATAAGATATAGGAGAAGAAGTAGGCCATTCGGCTCATTGAGTCTGCCCTGCCATTCAATCATGGGCTGATCCATTTCTTCCAGGCAGCCCCACTCCCCTGCTTTCTCCCCATACCCTTTGACGCCCTGGCTAATTAAGAACCTATCTATCTCTGCCTTAAATGCATCCAGTGACTTGGCCTCCACAGCCGCTCATGGCAACAAATTCCACAGATTTACCACACTCTGACTAAAGTAATTTCTCTGCATCTCTGTTGTAAATGGACGTCCTTCAATCCTGAGGTCGTGCCCTCTTGTCCTAGACTCCCCTACCATGGGAAGTAACTTTGGAACATCTAATAAGTTTAGGCCTTTTAACATTCCGAATGTTTTAATGAGATCCCCCACTTATTCTCCTGAACTCTAGGGAATACAGCCCAAGAGCTGCCAGACGTTCCTCATACTGTAACCCTTTCATTCCTGGAATCATTCTCATGAATCTTCTCTGAACCCTCTCCAATGTCGGTATATCATTTCTAAAATAAGGAGCCCAAAACTACACACAACACTCCAAGTGTGGTCTCACAAGTGCCTTATATAGCCTCAACATCACATCCCTGCTCATATATTCTATAACTCTAGTATGAATGCCAACATTGCATTTGCCTTCTGCAACCCTGACTCAATCTGGAGGTTATCCTTCAGGGCATCCTGCACAAGGAGTCCCTTTACATCTCTGCATTTTGAATTCTCTCCCAATCTAAATAATAGACTGCCCATTTATTTCTTCCACCAAAGTGCATGACCATTCACTTACCAATACTGTATTTCATTTGCCACTTCTTTGCCCATTCCCCTAAACCATCCCAGTCTCTCTGCAGGCTCTCTATTTCCTCAACACTACCCGCTCCTCCATGTATCTTTGTATCATCGGCAAATTTAGCCACAAGTCCATTAATCCCATAGTCATACATACATAATTATTGACGTACATCGTAAAAAGCAGCAGTCCCAACACCGACCCCTGTGGAACTCCACTGGCAACCGGCAGCCAGACAGAATAGGATCCCTTTAATCCTTCTCTCTGCTTTCTGCCGATCAGCCAATACTCCACTTGTGCTAGTAACTTCCCTGTAATTCCATGGGCTCGTGTCTTGTTAAGCAGTCTCATGTGTGGCACCTTGTCAAAGGCTTTCTGAAAATCCAAGTACACCACATCAACTGCATCTCCTTTGTCTACACTGCTTGTAATTTCATAGTTTCTTTTCTGCTGTCTCCCACCCTTCTTAAATAGCAGAGTAACATTTGCAATTTTCCAATCATCTGGTACAATGCCAGAATCTATCGGTTCATGAAAGATCATTGTTCATGCCTCCGCAACCTCTCCAGCTGCTTCCTTCAGAACCCAGGTGTGCATTCCATCAGATGCATACACTTCATTTCCCTGACACTCCTGAATGTCCAGTATACTGCAGATGTCTTCCACTGTGAAGACTGATGCAAAATATGCATTCAGTTCCTCTGCCATCTCTGCACCTCTTATTACAATATCTCCTGTGTCATTTTGTATTGGTCCTAAATCTACCCTCAACTCTCTTTTACCCTTTATATACTGATAAAACCTCGTAGTATCTTCTTTGATATTAGTCACCAGCTTCCTTTGATAATTCATTTTTTCCTTCCTATTGAACTTCTTAGTTTCCTTCTACAAGTTTTTAAAGGTTTCCCAATCCTCTACCTTCCCACTAGCTTTGGATTCCTTGTATGCCCTCTTTTTTGCTTTTACTTTGGCTCTGACTTCACTTGTCAGTCACGGTAGTGTCCTTCTTCCATTTGAAAATTTCTTATTATTTGGAATATATCTGTCTTGCGCTTCCCTCATTTTTCACAGAAACTCCAGCCATTGCTGCTCTGCTGTCCTTCCTGCTAGTGTCCCTTTCCAGTCAACTTTGGCCTGTTCCCCTCTCATGCCACTGTAATTTCCTTTATTCCACTGAAATACTAACACATTGGAATTTAGTTTCTCCTTCTCAAATTTCAAAGTGAACTCGATCATATTGTTATCACTGTTCCTTAACCTTAAGCTCTCTTATCACCTCCGGATCATTGCACAACACCCAATCCAGCACAGCCAGTCCCCTAGTGGGCTCAACAAAAGTCTGTTCTAAAAAGCCATCCCTTAGACATTCTACAAATTCTCTCTCTTGTGGTCCAGTACTGGCCTGGTTTTCCCAATCCACTGTCATGTTAAAATCCCCAACAATTATCATGACATTGCCCTTCTGACATACCTTTTCTATCTCCTGCTGTAATTTGTAATCACATCCCAGCTGCTGTTTGGAGGCCTGTATACCACTGACTTTAGGGTCCTTTTTACCCTTGCCATTTCTTAACTCAAGCCATAGAGACTCTACACATTCTGATCCTATGTCATCCCTTTATAATGATTTAATAATATTTCTTATACACAGGGCCCCTACTAATCTAACTTTCCAATACACTGCATATCCTTGGACGTTCAGCTCCCAATTCCAGCCACCCTTTAGCCAAGTTTCAGAGATGGCCACATCATCATACTTGCCAATCTGTAGCTGAATTTTTTTGTAGTTTTTTCCTGGAACTTCATGTTTAAATTCCTGCAATCAGGATTCTGCCCTTGTCACAGTGCTGAAAGAGCTCTTAACAAAGTCGCAAAGTGAATATATGCAGCTGTAGTCATCAAATCCTTCTTGGCTCTAGTCCTGTGCAGTCTTTGACAATGTTTTTCCACACTATCCTCTTAAAGCACATTTCCATTACTATCCAGCCTGATGGGACCACACCGACATTTTTAATGTATTTAGCATAGCCAGAAAATCATCCAAAATAACAGAAGTGCAAAGGATGAGCCATTTCAAGTTCCTAGGAGTCGACATCTCTGAGTACCTATCCCAGGCCCAACATACTGTTGCAATTACAAAGAAGGCACGACAGCGGCTATATTTCATGAGGAGTTTCGTATGTCACTGAAGACACTTGCAACTTTCTACAGATGTCCTGTGGAGAACATTCTAAATGGTTGCATCACTGTCAGGTATGGAGGGCCACTGCACAGTATCAGAAAGAGCTGCAGAGGATTGTAAACTCAGCCAGTTCCATCATGGATACAGCCTCCCTAGCAAAAGGCAATGGCTCAAAAAGGCAGCACCCATTATTAAGGAACTTCCATCACCCAGAACATACTCTCTTCTCATTGCTATCATCAAGGAGGAGCTACAGGAAGGTAAAGACACACACTCAACATTTTAGAAACAGCTTCTTTCCCACTGCCAAGAGATTGCGGAATGGATAATGAATCTGTGAAAACTACCTCAGGATTTTTTCCCCCTTTTTTCACTGCTTACTGTATTTAATTTAATTTTCTTTTAAAAAATATATACTTATTGTAATTTATAGTTTTTATTATGTATTCTAATGTACTGCTGCTGTAAAACAACAGATTTCACAACACATATTAAACCTGATTCTGATTCGCGTGCTGTTAACTTCAATGAGAAGGATCTTTCTATTTCTTCACACTATTTATCGAGACAATTTTCTGAACTATGCCTCAGTAACCTTCGCCCTGGCCGAAGCTCATCTGGTGCTGACATCTTTACCCACTCTATTGCCACTCCAAGTACTGATTATCCCAAAGCACTCTTGCCCAGCCATTCCCAGCTCTATTCTCCATTAACTCGAGGTCAGCTATGTTTCTGTTGGGCACGTGCTAATTGCACCATATCCTGTGCTCACAGACCGATAATAACTCTCAGATAAACAACTTCTTGATGTTAAATTTCTTATATTTGGTTTCAAACCTGGTGTGGCAGGTATTGCCTTTTCTCATCTCTGTTGTTACTTCCAGATAGAACAACCTTCAGATACCCATACCGCACCAATTCTAGACTTTTCTGCATCGCCAATTTTAATCTTTCCTATTTTGGTCGCCGTGTTTCTGTGCTCTGTACCTGGGAACTTATTCTCTAAGCCTCCTTTAACACACTCCTGTAGTACAGGGTAGAGGTGCAGGCAGAACAAAAACTGTGGAGGTGAACTTCGGCAATGTTTGTGATAGACAGGATTTGGGATCAAATCCTCAGCTCAGGCTAAAGTTGATAGCCTGGACCATGAACTGTCTTGTTCATTTTCAGACAGACAATTGCTGCCTGGAAGTTTGTTTTGCTGATTAAGTGCCTTCATCAATAAGGTAGGCTTTAAAATGGAGGAATGGGCAGTGAGGTATTTAAACACGGCAAAATTCCCATGCATTGTGACAATGGACTGCATGACACTGATGGCAGTATCAAACTCAACTTTCTCCCCTAAGGACAAAGGGTTCCAGCATTGTTTTTATTAGAGTAGGGACCGACTCTGGGCCAAAATGATTGGTAGGATTTATGTTTGAAGCAATTAGTAAACCTAACATCGTTGCAAAGGAATGGTTTATCAAAGCTACTGATGCAATAGATTATTTCATACATTATTTTTGGGTTAATAACTTGATTAATTGTCATGGACATTAATCTCATTTTTGTGCCATCAAGTAGTGGTCTGTTAATAAACAAAAATACTTTAGTCAATCACAATGATAATAACTACACAAGATTTATTGTATGTAGAGAAATGCAAAATGCATGGTTTTTCAGCATGCCCAGAAGAAAAGACTATCTGATACTTAATATTTATACGTAATGATTTTAATGTGTGTAAATCATGTGCAGGATATCACAGTGGCATTCTAATAAATTATAATGTGATCTTTTTGGTAGTGTTCAAATAGCAGATTTGGCTGGAACACAGCCCTTTCACTGGCAATATGGGAAACAGCATCTTCCTAGACTTCTAAGAGATACACTAAATTCAGTATAATAGCTGACTCAATGAACAACACATTGACAATGCAGTAATCCCTCTGTGTGGCACTGGTTTGTCATTCTTGGAAACAAATTGGTACAAAAAAAACCACAAGCTGCTGAAATGGAAGGAAGAGTGTTACAAATTGATATACACAGGCACAAATTCTCAGACTATTTATACGGAATATCCTTTCAGGCAACAAAGATTTTAAAGATCAATGAAACCCAGGCTCTATTGAAGGTTGCAACACTTTTGGCATTGATCAATATTCTTTTAATGTAACTGGCAGCCCAGGGTTTTCAATCAACAAAAGGAATTGAGCAAGAATGATTTTTCTTTCTTACAATTAACCAGTTGGTGTAACACGGTGCCGTTTACCTGCTCCAGTCCTTCTTCCTTCAGACTTATAATATCCAAATCAAAATCTTTCCGCATTCCATCAGTCTTATTGAAGGCAATCCAACCCGTTAGGCCATCCCACTGAGTCTAAAAGAACAAGAATATAAAACACATTAAATTTCACTTTAGTTATCACCAGTTTGAAAAGTAGCATGGTCAGATTAAGCAGATAGGCTCTGGATTTGGATCAATTTAACCTTGATGAGGGATTTTGCTTTATGAGTTAGTACTTGTAGCACATGCATTCATTCTAAAGCAATGGGAACTTTCAATTCAGGCCCAGAGATCAGCTTGATGAAGTTGAAAGTTGCTTAATTTTTTCAATATTAATTCTTAGCCAGCGTCATATCTTGAAATTTATTCACAATATTCAATTGTGTATGGCATCATCATTTTCTATTTTACCCAGGAATGTTTAAATAATCTGTCTTTTAATTTTATTACCCAACTTTGCCACAAAAGAGGACTTGGGAGAAAAACCAAAAAAAACAGTCGAATATTGCATCTCAAACTAAAATGAAATAAAATGCTTAAACACAAGAGATTCTGCTGATGCTGGAAGTCCAGAGTAACAAACACAAAACAGTGGAAGAACTGAGCAGGTCAGGCTCGAAAAATTGACTGTTTGTTTTTCTCCATAGATGCTGCCTGGTCTGCTGAGTTCCTCCAGCATTTTGAGTAATAAAATTCTTTAAGTGATTTTATTAGTACCCATCCACATTACTTAATCTGCCCTTAATCCTTTCAGCAGCAGTAATTATACAAAAGCCTGAATGGAAGTACACTTTTTAAGATATTTAAGTTTGAATGCCAGTCACATAACAAATCTGTAGAAGGTTTCACTGACATCAGCATCAGGCTGTCAAAAAGATTAAGTTGTCACCAAAAAGCAAAGCGCTCTTCAGTGTAGAACATTGAATATCCTCCATCTGGTCTGGCATGAAAATTATTGATTTATTTTTATGGTTACTAGCACCTGAGAAATAACCATAAATTTAAATAATAAAGATACTAACAAAATTGAAAATCAATGACAATCCAAAACATCAACTCCCGGTTATATGCTATAATCCCCCTGAGAATCATTTTTACATTTTAATGATGCAACTCTTAAACAAATACAGTACAAAGCAGACCCATGTCTGCAGTACAATGTTCCACACATTGTTGCCTAAAGTACTACACTCAAGGACAACGTTTGATGATTTGTTCTTACCAAAGTCACTCATATAATGTGAGCAGTCTAGATATTACTTTTTGCTACAAGGGCCTTGTCTTAGGACAACGGGCTGGTTTTGGGGGGAGTTAGAGCAAACCTACAATGCTATTTCACTAATTCATTCATTATGTGTCATGTTTTATACCGTGGGTGATCATGACTGTGATCGTTCTTGGCAAATCTTTGTACAAAAGTCGTTTGCTATTGCTTTCCTCTGGCCAGTATCCCCAGCCATTATCAATACTCCTGCAATGCTATTGGCTGCTTTTATTAGGGTTTTCTGCCAGATAAGTTACCAAAGTACTCCAAGATCCAAAGAACAAACAAGAGAAAATCTGCAGATGCTGAGAACTTTGGTCCAAAACGTCGAATGTTTCCCATGGATGCTGCCTGGCCTGCTGAATTCCTCCAACATTTTGTGTGTGTTGCTTGGATTTCCAGCATTTGCAGATTTTTTCTTGTTTGTGATTGGATTACTACACTGCGAAGTCTCTTCCAGGGAGGCCTACCCTGAAGAAGTTTAAATCTTCCCTTCGATGGGAATTCAGTGAAACCTTCTCTCATTGCTCCCCCTCTGTGATCTCTGCTGCTCTCTGACACTTCGAGCATGTGCTTACACAGACTCGCTACCACATCCGTGTATCCTTTCTGGGAACATTCCTTTACAGCCAGCTTGTACCACATGGTTTCTAGATTCGTTTTCAAGCTGCTCGATTCGGACCCTCTGAGGACCCCAGGTAATCACATTCAATTGACTACTTCTCCCAGCACATTCTACGTGCCACGCTTTCCGCCATGAGGAGGTACCTGGTGTACCTATCCCAGTCATTCCACAACTCCAGGATTCTCCCTCTGTCATCTGCAATGGACCTGCAGGCTACTTTATCCTCTGCTGGATCGACACTTTCAGTCGCCAGTTCTTTGACTTTCTCACATCCTGCAAGAATCGGAAGACCGCCCATCTACAGACCACAGAAACTGCTGTCACCAATGCCGGCAGACCCAGATGTCTTCAGATTGTGATCTCAGCTGCTGATCTCAATGGCTCTAACAACCCAGAGCAGGTTCTAAACCCAGACTCCACCGCTATCAATGCAGGTTCCAATTACCTCAGACACCACCAAAATGCTGATTGCACAACCTCCAACTCCAACTCCAACCTTGACCTCCAGGCCGAGTCTTCGTACACTGCCACTGGAATCCCCGTCTCCTCTTCCCTCACCAACACTCCACAATGCAGTCTCTCTCAGGTCTCACTGCCAGCTCTTCGGTCCTCGGAGACTCCATCATCCTCTTAACTCCACCATCCTTGAACCTCCCTTCTCCTCTGACACAACCCTCTTCCCCCCTCTGATCCCATCTTTCATCCGTGCCAGGTCTTCATCATCCTCTCTGAACTACCTCTCTCTGAAGCAGAACATTTTGTCCTCAGTAAGGGCCTCACCTTTGTCCCCCTGCACCCACAACTCAGTCAGTCCAGCACCCGCCACAACGCTGGTCTCTTCTTCCACCATCTCCATCTCCAAGCCTATTTTTTTGGCAAGGACTCTCCACCCTACACCGATGACCCCTTCCCCCATCTTCATCCCTCCTCCTCTTCCTGGACACCCCGCCCTGGTCTTCAGCCTGCTCTGGATCTTTTCATTGCTAACTGCTGAAGGGACATCAACCATCTAGACTTCAACATGCCTCTCTCCAGTTCCAAACTCACTTCTTCTGAACGCTCTGTTCTGCACTTCCTCCGCACTAACCCTAACCTCACCATCAAACCTGCAGATAAGGGGGTGCTGATTAGTCCGGCTTACTGACCTCCACCTTGCTGAGGCCCAGTGCCAACTCTCAGACACCTCCTCTTATTTACCCCTCGAACAGGACCCCACTAAGGAACACCAGGCCATTGTCTCTCACAACATCACCAACCTTATCGACTCCGGGAATCAATGTAAATAAAAACATAAGAGATTCGCAATGTGTTTGTGGTGTTCTCACGGTACAACAGTAACATGCTTAATAGATCAAAATAAAAATGTATATTAATAATCTGTATTCTAATATATTCCCACAAATGCTGCAAGTAATAAATTGTTAATCTTGGAGATATCCCTCAGTACTCTTCCTCTAACTGCTTAAACTGAGGTTGAGAACAAATGGCCACCTGAAAGTCATTGGAGAGGATCTTTCTTACCTCTTTGATGAGATTCATAAACCGAGATCCAAAGCGCCAGGGTTTGTGTCTGTGACACTGTAAGGAGCTGACAGTCATTTGAAAGGCTTGTCGAAAAGCTGCGGATACCACATACACTGCATCATACATCAGGGCTGCATCTGTCTACCAGAAAATACCAAAGCGGTAACACAGCAGTCAATAGAGAGAAAACAAAGAGTAATTGTTGGGCTTGAAGACATATTCAGAACTCAGAAAAAGCTCATTCCTTCCACTCTGTTGTATTTGATTAAGATGACCACACCGTTCTTGTACAACCACAGTGTGAAATATCACTTTTTAAAAGTACATCACTTTACTTTTTATATCACTTGCTTAACATACTTCAGATTTAGCAAGAAAAGTGATTTCAGTATGATCAAATAAGGCACGGTGCAAAAATTATTTTAAGATACCCTGTGATTAACAAATAATACCGAATACTACACACCCGTGGATCATTCACATCTGAATGCTAGTAGCTCTTTTAAATTTACAAATTTAGTCCACATCAGGGCATGATCTTTGTGGTTCCCCATTGCCTATATGATGTTCTACTATTCCTTGGGTTATTGGTTCCCAACAATGTAAAACTGTAGCTCATTTTCACTCTAAGTAATTTCATACTTCCATGCTATGATTGCTTTTCTTGTACTTCTGAGTTTTGTGCTTATCATCATGAGTGATATTTATCTGTTATCTGGTAGCACTTATCTGCATGAATCACTACATTTCGAGAGCATGCAATTATTTGCAGAGGCAAACCATCTCGTTTCTTGAAATCTCCTCAATCAAATGTTAGAGATCACCTCCAGTTACATTGGTACAATGTTCCAGATTTTCCAAAACTAATCACCTTGGTCTTTCTTAATAAGATCATCAGATCATAAATTGTTAACAGCCTTGTCCTGCTCGAACTCTTCAAACTTATAATTACTCTA
Source organism: Mobula birostris (assembly GCF_030028105.1). NCBI lineage: Eukaryota > Metazoa > Chordata > Chondrichthyes > Myliobatiformes > Myliobatidae > Mobula > Mobula birostris. The sequence continues at coordinate 70,096,131 of NC_092375.1, read as the reverse complement.
AAAGTCCACACATCTATTTCAGATTTCAGCTTCAAAATATGTAACTTCTATTTGATAAATTGGATGGGATTTCAATTTCAGATTGCAACAATTTTTTTTTATTTCATCAGAGGTTTTCGCTTGCATTTCATATAACTAAAATATCTGCAGAAGCCTAAAATGGTACCCATACACGTGGAAAGATAATGCTCATGTCTCCTTTCATTCCCCTTCTCTTTTCCCCAGTGCCGTACAAAATTTTCCTTGAAGTGCCATCATTGTTAGATGAAAATAAGTTTATAAAATGTAAAATGAGGACCATTGCTACAACTGTTCAATTAGACCTACTCACATTCTCTTTACTTTTCTCTAGCAGCTTTTGTTTTCCTTTTTATGTACATCTTCAATTCCTTGTGAAAACTGCCATTGAAACTGCTCGCATTATGTCCATCACACTACAGCCAGTCCTTATTATATTCATGGAAAGCACTGCATTAAACAGCGTCTTGTAAACTGGTAAAGCTGCGCAAAGCTCATTATGGATTTGGTGCAGTGAATCCCTTGATGGAGACAGGCATTATTTGTTAAAGCAAAAAAAAAGATTTGTACCTCAAAGAGACAAAAATGTTAAAATGAACATTTTAAAAATATATGAATGTCTGCAATTAGATCTCCCTAATATCACAGCCTGCTCCTGTTCCTTCTACCCACCTCCCTATCTGCCTTTCATCCCTTTACATATTTAACAACTATTAATTTTTTTGATACCTATCCACAAGACAGAGAAAACAGTTTCTCCCTCTCTACCCCTATCAAATTGATTCACAGTAAATTTCCTCTCAACTACTTCTTCTTGATGGAGCACAATCTCAGTCTCATTAGGACATGCAGTCCATTAAATTCAACAGGTAGCTCAAGACAACATAAAACACAAAGGTGGTGTAAGAAATAGACCCATAAATGACTGCCTTGTGACAACACAATTCAACCCTGCCAGCTTATTTTACTTTCTAACTGGTTTCAAATAACAGGCATCCATGTGACTATTGGATATAAAGAAATTCGGAATATCATATATTCATTGACTGCAAAAAGTCTCCTTTAAGCTTAAATATTCTGGGAGGGTGATTTGTAAACATTCCCTTCATATGGGCTTACTTTAAGCAACCCTCAATTCCAAATCATTTTCAGCCTTTAATCTGAAGGACTAACTAGTTAAGGATGGCAAGGGCAACAAGCTCTTTAAAATTCTTTAATGTTTAGGAAACGTAATTACAACAAGTAATTTATCATATGTTTAAATAGTCTGAATAAACAGCATGGTTCTATATAAAATTTCAAAATTCCAAATACAATTATAAACCTCTAAGTAAAACAGATAAGCTGCACTAGAACTGTTTGTAAGTCTGATACAAGGTAAGTATTCTAATTGAGAAAATTCTCATATCAAGTTATATTTTACATCTAATACATCCTACACTCTAAATTACTCTCAAATATTACAACTGATAACATCTTTTGAAACTTATTCCTTTATGTTTTATTTGTTATGAGAGTACTAAGTATAAAAATTCTCCCACATGCCAGTGTTTTACTTCTGAAGCATCCAATCAATTGCCCCCTTACTTGTTCTTCAACTTTTACAATGTTCATTCAGAAACTAATCTATTTTTAGGTACTAAAGATTCAAAGATTCAAAGTACATTTATTATCACAGTAAGTGGGCAGTATACAACCCTGAAATTTGTCTTCCCCACAGATAGACACAAAACAAAGAAAACCATGGAACCCTTTCAAAGAATAAACATCAAGACCCCCACGAACAAAAAAACAAAATCGCAACAAAAAAAATGGAAAAAACACAAGATCAAAAGGCATATTCAGTTCAGCTTGGTATTCGTTATCTGCAGTTCGTGAATCAAAATGGTCCAAAAGAGCAACAAAATAAGAGTGACCAGAAACCAGAAACATGAACTACAGAGTCCAGTTCACAAACTGCATCGATTAAACCTTGCCCAAGACCCAGGACTCTGGCACCATCTTCCAACGGCACCAAAGGGGACAGAGACCATTTGAACACAGTGACCTTACTACAGGAGCAGCAGGTGAGAGGGAAAGAGAAACCGTCACATGCAGACACCTTCCTCCAACAGCAGTGAGCAAGAGGTTGATAAACAGCGCTGAACACCCTTTTGTGATGGCCATCACACCCGCCTCGATGATTCCAATCTTCCATGCTGCGTTAATCGGTGAGAGCGGTGAGAAATGGAGTCAATCTTGGGCCCATGTCCTATCTCCGGGCTTGTTGGACTCGAGGACGCATACCTCACTCAAAACATCCTCAGAGGCAGCAAAGTGCCAGATCAGTCAATCGGCCCAAAAAACACACCACCAAAATGTCGATCACAGGTTCCAACAGTAGCAGAACCACATTTGAAAGCAAAAGAAGGTGAAAAAGACTTAAAAAAAGTAGTCTCATGATCTGTCTGGAGGCTGTTTCCCTTAATCGCCTTGTTCATTGGCGTCATCTTCTTCAGGATATGTAAATATTCTGATATATCAGTTTGTTTTCTCGTACCCATCAGGGCATGGTCTTCAAAATATTGGAATACCTTCAGTGTGTGGTGGTGAGCTGCCAACTTCAATAGCTTCAGTCCTTCTGGTGAAGGTAATTCCCCAGTGCTGTGTATCCACTGATAATGAAGAATCTGTGATAAATTTCCAAGTCAGTATGGTGTACAACTTGAATGTTAATCAGTAGCTTGTGGTGTTGCCATGTACAGAGTTCTTGTCTTTCTTGGTGGTAGAAGTTGATAGCTTGGGAGGTGTCATTAGAATAGTCTTGATGAGTAATTGTGGACCACTTTATAGATGGTACACACAACAGAAACTGTACACCATTTTGTAGAGGAAATGAATGTTTAGGGCAAGGGGTGGGGTTGCAGTCAGTCTGGCTTATTTGTCTTGGATGGTGTTGTTGTGCTCCCTAAGGGTTTTACCTGCAGTTTTCTAGGCAAGTAGAGAGAATATCCCATCATGTTCCTGATTTGTGCCTTATAGATGATGGAGAAACACTGGTTGGTCAGGAAGAAAGGGACACCATTTCTGGGCATACAATTTGCTATTGTGGACGCAGCATATCTGTGGCTAGTCCAGGTGAGATTCTGCTCATTTGTGACCTCTGGGTATATTGATTGTGTTGGAATGCCTCTGAATGACAAGGGTAGATGGAGATGATCATTATCTTACACTTTGGTGGCATGAATGCTGTTTCTAACTTATCAAACTGTGCCTGCATTATTGCATGAAGGCAAGAAATGCATGATTTGCTGAGCAGCTGTGAATGGGAACTGCCCTGCAAAGATGTACTGGGATTGGGACAGTCGACCTCTGAAAACAACAGTTATTTTTCTTTGTGCAAGGTTTGAGTCAAATCATTCTTCACCATCATTATACCTTTTCTGGGCTGGATTGTTTGTGAATGAGACAGTTTCACCGTGAAGCCCTTTGGTTTTTCACATGTGGACTGCGATGGACCAGCCTTATTCCACAGATCAGAGGCAGAGAAGATTGACATCCTAGACTCAACGCAGGGCACAAATCATGAAAGGGTATTACTGCTCACCACCCTGCCTTCTAGCTCCAATGCATTTAGGAGCAGAGTTGAGAGCAACGCATCATCCTGCTTCTAGATTACGGCACAAATGCTTACTGTATGCTACCAAAGATATCACATATTTACAAGCCAATCTGTTAAAACAACAGATTATAAATTGTGTCCACTTACAGATTCTTGTGAAAGAACCCAGACTGTACCCCTAAACACACTGGCCGTTCTGCTTCTGAACGTGCACATCTCAGATATCTCTGCTGCAAATCCACAGCAACAGCCTAAAAGTGTTCATTTATGCAGGGCAGCAATGGGGGCTGGAAGTCACTTGACAGATTTGGTTGTCTTCAAACAGTCTCTGATGGAAAGCGGAAGTCCTATGTGATAACCAGAGGCATAGTCACCTCATGAAACTAAAGGCAATTCCATGCAGTCAGAACAAAGGGCAATCCAATGGACATTGAAGGAAAATGGTGGATGGTGGTGGGCAATGCGTCAACATCATACATAAGCCGCTCTACCTCCATTCAAGTGTACAGGAAAGCTGTCCTTTGCAGTTCCAACAGCAACGGAATGTCTTTTGCATAATAGATAAATGTTCAAAATGACAATACAGGTGTAAAATAAAATGTCTGAGCTGTGAGGAATGGAAGTAAAAGATGCGAGTTTCTTCCCTGTTGTGCACGCTGGCCAGTAGTGGGACAAGGGCAAGATGAGCTCAGCTAGACTATTCTCCACAGTCAACTTGGCCACAGATAAAGAATGGCTCTACTGGGCGAGATGTAAAGGTCAGCAGGCAGCCCAGCTCATACCTGCATTCAAGAGGTGGTGTTGGTCACACTCAGCGGTGGTGCAAATTACAAAGAGGTTTTAAAAAAAAGACCAGACTTTGAATAAAATTCAGCAGTTTAAGTCCCAAGTAGTTGCTGAAAATAGTCAAAATCAACATAAGAAATTTTCTTTAAAAATTGAACTCACAGAAGTGACAAGTAATTTATTTTTGAATAACCTGAGGTTAAGAAAATGTACATGATATATAGATACTTTGAAACTAAATGATATTGGGACATAGCCAATTAATTCTGACAAGTAAATAAGATCTATCTGCCTTGTATCTGGTTACTATGGTTACTTATTGCAACTTTATTACAATTATGATGGCAATTTTATTACCATTATGCTTTTATTAAGTTCCTGCTGCCATTCTATTTAAATAAGGCTTGGTACTAAAAAGATATGAGCATTTATTTTTTCTTTCGAATTTTCTTTTCACCTTATAAAGGAGATACATATATTTAGAGCCCAGCAAAGGTGAACATTAGTGTGCTGTGGAGGATTATAAAATAGTTAGTTTTTTATATGTGGAATATCCTTCTGAGAAGAAGACTACACAAAATTTCATTAAAAGATAATTAGGTCTGATTTTGACATGCAGTTCGAGTTGAATATGTAGTCATGGATCAGTTGAAAATTAAAAGCAGTCTTAATGTGTTTCAGTGAAAAACAAATGGGGTGAGGCCGAAACGCATAAGATCAGAAAACCTTACATATTTTAAGTATTTAGTGGAAAGTTGATCATCAGCAGGGTGATGGGCAAAAGATTATGCAAAAGGTGTTCCGCTGCTATTGGAACTGTACACTTGAATGGATGTAAAGTGGCTTATGTATGATGATGACACATTGCCCACTACCATGGCACCAAAAGCAGTGACTTTTTCCATTTTCCAACCAGACTTCCAATTTTAAAAATTGTGAAAAAATAACTAATCAGATCTTATATTGCACTGAAACATATAACTCCTGTCATGCATGAGTTAAGTCAAGGCAATTACTGTTCTTTATGCAACATATGATCTGGAGGGTCCAATCCACTCTGAATGTGATTTGCAATGAAATATACTGGCACATTTATCACCAAACTAAATAAATAGTTTCTCAACCATGCTTAACTTAAAAAAATCTTTCAGTTTGCCGCAGTATCTCGTAAATCTTTCAGCCATATTTGTTGGGTATGTAAAGTTTGAGCACTCTGCTCTCTGTACACCAGTTAAATATCAGAATGAGAATACCAGAACGTTCTTTTAAAAATTAAGCTAGCTTACTTGCTTTCAAAAGGAAACTAGACTGAAAGCAAATGAGAGTGAGGAATAAAGGAGGATGCCCTGAAAGGTTTTGATGTGGTATGTGGAACAGGAAGAGATTTTTGCAGTGTACAAATAACGTTAATTAGCAGGTTAACTGTGATTCTCTCTGCTGTAGATTTTATGCAGTTATGTCAAAAATAGACAATGGTCAAAAAAATTAACTTGATTCATGGACTAGGAATATAGACTGTTAATAGTGGTACAGTCAGGAAGGGAAACATGTGGCCCATTACAGACCCAGGTACGAAAAGCTTGCTTGGTCTATATGATGATATTCTGTAGTTCAGTAATTTCATGTCATGATTAATGTTTCCATTTTCTCACACAGGAGCTACTGGAAATTATTGTTTGTTTAAAAGCTCCTGCCTTTTAATCTATTACAGACCTTTCCTTTACTCTTCTTCTCATTCTTTTCATGCCGCACCTTTCCTTCCACTGCCTCGATGATTGTCTAAAACATCCTCGCAAACACGAGGAAATCTGCAGATGCTGGAAATTCAAGCAACACACACAAAATGTTGGTGGAATGCAGCAGGCCAGGCAGCATCAATAGGAAGAGGCACAGTCAACATTTCAGGCCGAGACCCTTCAGCAGGACTAACTGAAAGAAGAGATAGTAAGAGATTTGAAAGTAGGAGGGAGAGGGAGATCTGAAATGATAGGAGAAGACAGGAGGGGGAGGGATGGAGCTAAGAGCTGGAAAGTTGATTGGCAAAAGGGATACCAGGCTGGAGAAGGGAGAGGATCATGGGATGGGAGGCCTAGGGAGAAAGAAAGAGGGAGGGGAACATCAGAAGAAGATATAGTGAGAGGGACAGAGGGAGAAAAAAAGGGAGAGAAAGAAGGGGCGGAATAATTAATAAATAAATAAATAAGGGACTGGGTAAGAGGGGGAGGAGGGGCATTAATGGAAATTAGAGAAGTCAATGTTCATGCCATCAGGTTGGAGGCTACCCAGACGGAATATAAGGTGTTGTTCCTCCAACCTGAGTGTGGCTTCATCTTGACAGTAGAGGAGGCCGTGGATAGACATATCAGAATGGGAATGGGATGTGGAATTAAAATGTGTGGCCATTGGGAGATTCTGCTTTCTCTGGCAGACAGAGCATAGGTGTTCAGCAAAACGGTCCCCCAGTCTGCGTCGGGTCTCGCCGATATATAGAAGGCCGCATCAGGAGCACCCGACGCAGACTCACAGGTGAAGTGTCGCCTCACCTGGAAGGACTGTCTGGGGCCCTGAATGGTGGTAAGGGAGGAAGTGTAAGGGCATGTGTAACACTTGTTGCGCTTACAAGGATAAGTGCTGGGAGGGAGATCAGTGGGAAGGGATGGGGGGGGAATGAATGGACAAGGGAGTTGCATAGGGAGCAATCCCTGCAGAAAGCAGAAAGAGGGAGGGAGAGGAAGACGTGCTTAGTGGTGGGATCCCGCTGGAGGTGGCGGAAGTTACGGAGAATAATATGTTGGACCCGGAGGCTGGTGGGGTGGTAGGTGAGGACCAGGGAACCCTATTCCTAGTGGGGTGGCGGGAGGATGGAGTGAGAGCAGATGTGCGTGAAATGGGGGAGATGTATTTTAGAGCAGAGTTGATGGTGGAGGAAGGGAAGCCCCTTTCTTTAAAAAAGGAAGACATCTCCCTCGTCCTGGAATGAAAAGCCTCATTCTGAGAGCAGATGCGGCGGAGGCAGAGGAATTGTGAGAAGGGGATGGCATTTTTGCAAGAGACAGGGTGGGAAGAGGAATAGTCCAGGTAGCTGTGAGAGTCTGTAGGCTTATAGTAGACATCAGTAGATAAGCTGTGTCCAGAGATAGAGACAGAAAGATCAAGAAAGGGGAGGGAGGTGTCGGAAATGGACCAGGTAAATTTGAAGGCAGGGTGAAAGTTTTTTCTCTCTCTTTTTTCTCCCTCTGTCCCTCTCACTATATCTTCCTCTGATGCTCCCTTCCCCCTTTCTTTCTCCCTATGCCTCCCATCCCATGATCCTCTCCCTTCTCCAGCCTGGCATCCCTTTTGCCAATCAAATTCCCAGTTCTTAGCTCCATCCCTCCCCGTCCTGTCTTCTCCTATCATTTCGGGTCTCCCTCTCCCCTCTTACTTCCAAATCTCTTACTATCTCTTCTTTCAGTTAGTCCTGACGAAGGGTCTCGGCCCGAAACGTCGATTGTACCTCTTCCTATAGATGCTGCCTGGCCTGCTGCGTTCCACCAGCATTTTGTGTGTGTGTTGTCTAAAAAATCCTGCCTGAAAGCTGTATCACATCTTAGGAGGTAATTTCGAGTGGTGTTGTCCAGCAACCTGTGCCACTGTCCCAAGAGAACCCTCAGATAATATCCCATTGTTCTGTCTACAATAATGCAGGACTTCTTCGCCGTGCACACAAAAGCCTTTCATCCACACAAGCAGCCATGATTGCAGAGGCTGTAATTCCAGTCAGTTGAGAAGTGGCTTGGGGGCAGAGGCAGAATATTAGGGCAGTCTGGAAGGAGGGTTGAGGTGGAGTTGGTTAGGGATCAAGAGCTTTGGTCAGGAATCAGAAAGGGACTGGGATCAGTTCTGAACACAACTAGGGATGAGAACAATTGACAGTGAGGTAGATGAGATGGATGATGTAGGAAAACAGAAATTACTTTTAGCCCCACGTGTGAGACAAAACTTTAATTCCAGGAGTGAAATAGTGTTTTTGACAATTTTAAAAAACTATGCAAATCTGGAAATTTGACCAGACACTACAACTGTTTTCTACCTAGATTCCTGATCTGAAAATTTCTATATGCCAAGAAAGGAGTATTAAATTGGAAATATCGAGTAGATTGAATAATATTTTTTACGTAAGGCTTATGGTACAATTTTCTAGCAAAGGTAGAGCACAGGAAAGAAATACAGGCAAGTTATGTTACCCATTATTGGGTTGTGAAGGGAGATCCTAGTCATTGTAGAAGCCATGCATCTGTTCTCTATTGGCATTGTATTCTGTGTTCTGAGTTTATTGCATTTATTATGGTAACTAGTCATATTAATGGGGGTGTGGTAAAAACAAAGGGAATAAGTTACATTTTCACATTTTGTTTGTGACAGTTTGGAGCTGGGGAGTGGCAGATGCTATATCTTTTGCTGACTGCTCAATTATGCTTAGCTTTGCTAGTTTCATTGCTTCAAGCTAATTGCTAATAAAGAACTGAATACATATCCTTGACTTTGAATGATTAATACTGGAGCTAAGGGTGCAGCATGCAAGTATAACAAATACGTGGGGTTAGAATTGGCCACTATAGTCGTAGAAGAGAGGCTGCAGGAGGTTGACGGTCAGGCCATGCCCTAGGGAGGGAAGTGTGATTAGTTGATGAGTATACAGAGAGAATCAGGGCAGCCATGAGGAGCAGCATGAATTTCAGACAGGGTAATTGCAAGTGCTGGCCTCTGTGGTCAAGGAAATAGCAGATCCTTTTAATGAATGGTGAGCAAGCCTCACATGTTGTGAAGTCCAGCTTCAGAATGAGAGGCTCAAGCCATCTCAGGACCACATGCAAGTGCATGAAATTCATAGAAACGATAATTATGTTTGCATTGCAACTCTTAGATGCCACTGTGCACATCCAGGTGCCTTAACACATTAATAGTGTCAGACATACAAACGATCTAGGATTAATAATTTTCAGTAAAGGTTGTTTCTTTCTTAGAAATTACATTGCATGGGGCACATTGCGCAACAGCATAGATTTCTAGCCCATCAACTCTAACTCATGTTGCATTTTGCAGAAGGTGCAATATTGCTTTGAAATATGTAATATGTGCAGCCTAGATCAGGAATTATTATTCTCCACAGTGTCCTTTGTAGGTTAAAAATATAGGAATTAGATATCACAGAAATTGGTTCTCTATACATTGTAACATATTAATTTTTATTCCATATTTATTCAAAATATCTCTGCTCACTTTGCCTGCTTTCACGAATTCAGGCTCCTTTATAAAATGTCAGATAATGCTGCTTGGCTCAGTTCTATAGTCCAAAGGACCTAGCTGCAGACATCGATTGTAAAGTGTTATGTGAACCTCAAATGACTACATTTTCTTTGTGCTGACAGGTGTGGTTGCTGAAAGCTCAGGAGAGTGGAGAACTTGGTTCACCTGCTTCTACAATAGACTCATCAATAAGCATTAGAGCTGCCAGTTTCTCAGCTGGTGAAAACAGTATCTGGTTGAGAGGCAACAAAAATAAAATTGATGTACAACTGACCTTTTTTCCCTTTCTCTTTGTTCACATGATCTGCTTCCCTTATTTTGTCTCCTTGCCTTTTTAATGCTGTTATAATAGTTATGTAGGAATTTCTGTTTCAACAGTATTAATCAAATCATCCAGACTATATTACACTCTTCCATGTTTATGGACACAGCACCTACAGAACAGAGGTAAAGTAGCAGTGAGGTCATAGCTCGTATACATTTTACAGAGGAGGAGGTGTTTGCTGACTTGTGGCAAACTAGGGTGGATAAATCCCCAGGGCCTGGCAAGGTGTTCCCTCAGACTCTGTGGGAGGCCAGTGCAGAAATTGCAGTGGCCCTAGCAGAGATATTTAAAATACCCCTAACAACAGGTGAGGTGCTGGAGGATTGGAGGATAGCTAATGTGGTTCTATTATTTAAGAAAGGCTCTAAAGAAGCCTGGCAATTATAGGCGGGTAAACCTGACATCAATAATGGTTAACCAACACAGACAAAAAGTGCTGTGAACGCAGCAGGCCAGGCAGCATCTCTAGGAAGAGGTACAGTCGATGTTTCAGGCCGAGACCCTTCGTCAGGACTAACTGAAAGAAGAGATAGTAAGAGATTTGAAAGTGGGAAGGAGAGGGGGAGATCCGAAATGATAGGAGAAGACAGGAGCGGGAGGGATCGAGCTAAGAGCTGGAAAGTTGATTGGCAAAAGGGATACAAGGCTGGAGAAGGGAGAGGATCATGGGACGGGAAGCCTGGGGAGAAAGAAAGGGGGAGGGGAGCCCAGAGGATGGAGAGCAGGCAGGGAGTTATAGTGAGAGAGACAGAGGGAGAAAAAAAGAGAGAAAAAAACCCACAATAAACAAATAAATAAATAACGGATGGGGTACGAAGGGAAGGTGGGGCATTAATGGAAGTTAGAGAAGTTAATGTTCATGCTATCAGGTTGGAGGCTACCCAGACGGAATATAAGGTGTTGTTCCTCCAACCTGAGTGTGGCTTCATCTTTACAGTAGAGGAGGCCATGGATAGACATATCAGAATGGGAATGGGATGTGGAATTAAAATGTGTGACATGTCAGAATGGGAATGGGACGTGGAATTAAAATGTGTGGCAGGAGTGATAACTCCCTCCCTCGCTAGTGAGAGAGTGCCTGTTTGAGATACCAAAGTGCTGGAACACACTGTAGTTTCTGAAGGATTTCTGGGGACTTTTGCTATTGCTTGCATGGTGGGGGGGGGGAGGAGGAGCTTTTGCTGGTACATGGCGGAGGGGAGGGTCAATGCTTTTGCAACTATTTGTGTGTGGGAGGGGAATAGGGGGCTTTGGGGCTCTGATGTCTCTGCCATTCATTCTTTGGGTTTTTTCTGTTTCGTGGATGCCTGTGAAGAGTAAGAATTCTGGCTGTATGTTTTCTACATTCTCTGATATTAAATTGTACCATTGAACTTTCAAACAAAACGTCTAAATTGGGTAATGAAGTGTTTATTAGGAATCAAAAGATTCCAATAAAGATTCCATTTCCAAAAACATCTAGAGATCCAGTTTTGATTTCACTCAATACATACAATGATCGTGAATATTTCTGGGTAGAATCTCACCAATTGGATAATTAAGCTGGGTACTTCTGGGCACTTTGTACATTAGTGTACTTTGCTATTTTACCTTATCTAGCATTACAGAAACACCAAATAACACTATTCCAATTGTGGATACTTCCATCTGTACTGACATCAATTGAAACAGCAAACATCACACTAGATCCATCATAGAGAGAGTATAAATGGAATCAGAAAAAAATTGCACGGGTTTTTTGCTTTTCTCACTACTTAGTGCATTTTGGTAAAGTAGATAACTTCAGAACTATCTGCAGGTTGTTATTAAAAAAAAATAGAATTAGGAGGCAACTTGGCTTCTCAGACCTACATTGCCATTCAGTAAGATCACGGCAGAACTGAATTGAAAATTCTGCTTCAGAAATGTTCAAAGATTTTGCCTGCACAGCCCTGTCCAGCAATTCACATACGCAGGAGCATAAGCAGCGGCAATAATGGACTCTGCCTAATAGATCCCTCCCCACCAGGAGGCACTGCTTCAAAAAGACAACATCTATCATCAAAGATCCCCACCTTTCAGGCCATGCTGCTTTTTTTGCAACTACCATTCAGCAGGAAGTACAGAGGCCTGAAGTCCCACGTCAAAGTTATGAAAGGCTGATACCCTTCAAAACATGCTGTTCTTGAACTAACAGGCAAAACCATATTCACTCTAGCTTTGCATTTTGAATTAAGATGGACTTCTTCTTTATGTTCCAATGCTTTTTCTTGTAAAAATTGCGTATAATTTATGCCGGCTTTTGTTGTGAACATTGCTCATTTTTGCTACATACCTCTGATGCCGTTACAAGTAAGTTTTTCATTGCGCCTGTGCATATGCACACGTGTGTATAAGACAACTTTGACTTTGAGGAAAAGACTTCCAAAGGCTCTCAATCCTCAGAAGAAAATAAATCTTTCTTCACTGTCTTCCAAAGCCAACTCCTTATTTTTAAGCAATGATTTCGCCCTCAACCTAACAGGGAGAACTTTATCCATCATTTGGTTGCTAAGAAATTCTGAAGTAACACTGCCGGCTGCCTTGCATCACAGAATGTGTCATTTATCACTTAGATCATGGCTAGGTGGGAAACTCATAGCAGGAGGCAAAGCCATGCCCATCTGTGAAGAGATTACTCATATAAGGTCTTCAGAGGCGCTACATGCTAATTGGGTCTTGCTGATGCATCGTCCATTGGAGGCTGGAAGCATATCCTGGAGTTAAATGACTATGTACTGCATGTGTATGGATGGCAGGGAGGAACAGGGCTTTTTTTGATTGCTGTTATTGATTTGTTGCTCGTGTTCTGTGTTGTTCTGCCCAGCACTGTGGGTGCGCTAAATTAGCAGGAATGTGTGGCAGCACTTGCAGGTTGGGTGTGTTGGTTGTTAATACAAATTACACTTGTCACTGTATGTTCTGATGTACACTTGACAAATAAACTTGATTCTTGATGAACTACACGTTTGTAGGGCCAGCTCATCCAAGGCTGTTAGCCTCACGAAAGCTGCAGGGTGATCTTCAGGAACACTCAAGCAGCCACAGCAGACCTCTGCCCTACAGCACCAAAATCTTCTGCTCACTCCTGCATTAGAGAGATCATCCAAATGCTGGTTTCAGTGAGAAGGGAAGAACATCTCAGATGCTGGGTTTTACCATTCCTGGTGCCCTCCCACAATGCAGCCAGGCATTCACACCAATCATATGCACACAAGAATACCCCTTAATAACCTACACCGGGCATTCTCCAAAAGATTACCACTCCCATGGCATTCATGTTGTTTTGAACCATCAGAAGAATGCCATATTTCTGGGAAGCAGAAATGGTAACAATGATGCCTGCTCTACTTCCATTATACCTGCGACTGCGTGGTTAAGTACAGCTCTAATGCCATATTCAGGTTTGTTGACAACACTGCTGTTGTTGATCAAATCAAAGGTGGTGATGAATTGGCATAAAGGAAGGAAAGAACATTGGAAATCTGATTGAATGGTGCCACAAGTACAACCTCTCGTGGAACCAAAGAGGTGATAATTGACTATGAGCAGAAGAAGCTGGAGGTCCATTATACAGTCCTTATTTGAGGAATGAAGGTGGAGAGGGTCAATAACTTTAAATTCCTTGGGATTATCATATCAGAGGATCTGTAGAAGGCACCACAGCATCTCTACTTTTTTAGAAGTTTGAACAGATTTTGCATGTCATCTAAAACTTTGACTAAGTTCTAAGAACTTCACAGTGAAGTGTATCCTGACTGGTTGTATCACGGCCTGATCTGGAAACAACAAAGCATAGGAACAGAAAGGTCTACAGAAAGAGGTGGATACAGCCCAGTCAATCAAAGACAAAGCCTTTCCCAGCATTGAGCACATTCTCAGCGCTGCCATAATAAAGCAGCATCCATCATCAAGGACCACCACCATCCAAGCCATGCTCTCTTCTCACTTCAACCTTCGGGCAAGACATACAGAAGCCTTTGGTTACACACCACCATGTTCAGTTTCCTGAACCAATGTGGATAACTTCACTCATTTCTACTGTGAACTGATTTCGCAACTTACAGACTCACTTTCAAGTACTCTTCATGCTCTCAGTTTCTATCTTTTTACTTATTTATTCAAATGTGCACAAGTTATTTTCTTTTGTAGATTGGTTGTTTGTCAGTCTTTGTATATTGATAGTTTTTTCTGTAAATTCTATTGTATTACTTTACTTAGCTATGTAACTGCCAACAGGAAGATGAATCTCAAAGTATTATATGGTGAGATATATGTACTTTGATTATAAATATATTTTGACTTTGACTTTGAAACCTTAGAGATCTAGCACTCTTACATACTTTCAGCAGCTGACATTGCCCACATGGATGGAACCAATGGCAAAGGTTACTAGTGATATCTTGCCAGTCATTACAGCCCGCCATCAAACTACAGCTGAGTGCAGATAATAAATTAAGATAATAAGAGGGCACAGTAGCATATTGGTTAGCACAATCATTGACAAGACCAGCGAAAGCTGATCGGGGATCGATTCCCACCACCATCTGTAAGGAATTTGTATGTTCTCCCCATGAATATGTGGGTTTTCTCTGGATGCTCTAGTTTCTGCCCACATTTCACAGACCTATAGTAAGGATTTGTGGGCATGCTATGCTAGTGTCAGAGTGGGCTGCCTCCAGCACAATCCTCGGACTGCATTGGTCGCTGATGCAAAACAGCACATTTCAATGTATGTTTTGATATACGTGTGACAAATAAAACTAATCCTTAATCTTTATAATCTTTATTTTTAAAAAGAACCACGCAAGTATCATAAAGAAAAATTAATGGTCCATGAAGATAAGATTTCATTGCTTTCATTAAAATTTCATTAATGACCTTGCAGGTTTGCAGACATCCGTTCTACTGGACATTCCACCAGCTTGCCAATTCAAGATGGTGGCCAATGTCATCTGCATTGTTTCGTTATACAGATGTTATGAGATACTTCTTGTCTGTGTTTTCTAATGTTGGGCCTGGTGGTCTCCTGCATTCCCACCAGCACTGAGAGCTAAGATTTAAGGCCATAAGATCATAAGAGTGAGACCATTTAACCTGCCTTATCTGTTCCACCATTTCATTATGGATGACTTATTATCCCTCTCAAACCCATTCTCCTGCCTTATCCTCACAACCTTTGACACTCTGATTAATCAAGAATCTATCAATCTCACCTTAAATATACCCAATGACTTGGCTTGCACAACCATCTGTGACAATGAATTCCACAGCTTCACCACCCTGCGGCTAAAGAAATATTTTGTTTTCTGTGTCCTAAATGGATGACCCTCAATTCTGAGGCTGTGCCCCCTGGTCCTAGACTCCCCCTGCATAGGAAACATTCACCCTACATCCACTCTATAGAGAACTTTCAATATTCGATAGGTGTTTAATGAGATTCCCTCTCATTCTTCTAATTTCTAGTGAGTACAGATCCAGCGTAATCAAACGCTCCGTACATGTTAACCCTTTCATTCCTGGGATCATTCTTGTGAACGTCCCCTGGACCCTCTCCAATGGCACATACCTTTTCTTAGCTAAGGAGCCTGAAACTGCTCATAATGCTCTAAGTGCAGTCTGACCAATGTCTTACAAAGCCTCAGCATTATATTTTTGTTTTTGTATTATCGTCCTCTCAAAATGATTGCTAACATTGCATCTGCCTTCCACAGCATCAACTCAACCTGCAAGTTAACTTTTGGGAAATCCTACACGAGGTCACCCAAGACTCTTTGTATAGTGTATTTAATATTTCAGTAATATTTGAGTGATAATGCAAACATACTGTTTAATTAGCATACTTTGTTGTTAACATAATACATTATGGGTTATATGTAAAGGTATGTGAAATACATATGTCATTATGCCATCATGTCATATGTGCGCGCCTCACTATAAAAAAACCTAAGTAAATAGTTAATACTGTGGCTCCTGTGTTTTCCTTTTGTTTAGTTTCTGGAGTTACAAAACATAACAGTGGAGACGAGTAAGTTTTAAAACAAAACCGAGGTGACTATCTACTTGGTGAAGTGAAAGATGTATTTTTCTTTGGAAGGGGAGAGAGAAGTTTAAGTTTAAAAAAAAAAAAGCTCCACATGTGTTCCTTCGGAAGTGGGAAGAGAGGGTCAAGTTAAAAAAAAAAGGAAGAAAACGGAAAAAAAATAACAAACTACAAGTGAACATGAACCGTGAGTACAAGATGATAATAATAACGGCAGAAATGGCTAGCTACATTGGAAAGATAGATGAGTTTGATTGAACAACAGATAACTGGATGGTGTATGCTGAATGAAATAAGAAATATTTTGAAGCAAATAGAATCTCCAAAGAGAAACGAGTGACTGTTACTGAATGCTTCAGGTGGAAAAGCATATAGTTTGCTTTAGAAATTTGACTGCTTTAATCAAACTAGCCAAACTTAGCTTTGCTGATATCATGAACATAATTCAGAAACAGTTAGAACCGAACTCTTGTTGACTGTAGAACACTTCACATTTCATAAGTGGAATCAAAAGAAAGAGGAGACAATTTCAGCTTACGTGGATGAATTGAAAAAAATCGGCTGAACATTGTCAGTTCAATGATGGGTTTAACGATGCACTGAGAGATCATTAAGTTTGTGGAATCTTACTGGAAAGCATTCAAGAATGACTCTTAACTGAGATGCAACTTGCATTTAAAAGCACAGCTGAAATTGCTGTGTCAATGGAAACAGCAGCCAGAGATGCAATTGACTTGCAGTCAGGAATGAAAGTGACCATGAACAAAATTGCAACCTCTATGCAGAAACCTTCCTGGCAGAATAAAACGTTACCAATAATGGCAGAGGCCAATAAAGTAGGATACAGACAACAAGCACTTTGGGCAGACAGAAATAAATGGATTACACAGGGAAGAGAAAAAGATAAAAAGTCAAGTTGCAGTCTCAACAAGAACACTAATCTATCTGCTGTTGATGAAAAATCTGATAATGTTGAGAGTGACACAGACTGGGTAGCCTTGAGATATTACTTTGTCTTGGGAGGCAATCAATATGACTTGCACTAGAAATGAACAGCAAATTAATTAAAATGGAATTGGACACTGGCTTCGCTGTTTCATTCAATCCATAAAGTAAGTTTAAATGGCTATTCAAAGATACTGAACTGAAGCTTGAAGATATCCACTAAGAACTTATACTAGAGAATAGATAACTCCTGTAGGAATGACATTTGTAACAGCAAAATGCAACAACCAACAAGCCACATTGGGCTTGTGTGTGGTAAAAACAGGAGGACCAGCATTGTGGGGCTGTGAGAAGCTGAGACATCTACAACTTCAACGGAGATCCATCCACTATTTTCATGCCACATTCCCTACAACAGAGTCAACTGAAAGCAAATTCAGAAAGGTACTGAATGATGCCACAGCAATGTTCAAGGACGACATTGGAAAACTCAAGCATATCAAGCATAAAATAGTGTTAAATGAAAATACCACACACAAGTTTTACAAGGCCCATCCGGTTCCTTATACTATCCATGATAAAGTAGCCAGTGAGCTGGATTTCACGGAGGCTGAAGGAATTATTTCCAAGGTTGACTGGCACCCAAGAGTAATGCCAGTGGTCCCAATAGGCAAGAAGGTTGTGTCCATCAGGATCTGTGGTGGTTTTAAGGTCACCATCAGCCCAGTACTGGAAATAAAGCAATAAGTTCTGCCCAGGATAGAGGACATCTTTGCAAATCTTTCTGGATGGAAGCACTTCAGCAAAGTGGATTGAGCTGAGGCCGATGTACAGGTGGAGATAGAAGAAGAGTACAAAGTGTTTCTCACTGTAAGCACTCACAAAGGGTTTGATAGTTCACAGATAATCTATCAAAGGCTTATTTTTGGAGTAGCACTTGCATCTGCATTCTGGCAGAAATCTAAGGACCAGGTGCTGCAAGGCTGCCCGGGCACTCTGTGTTATCTGGATGACATCATTGTTACACGTATGGATGAAAAGGAACGTCTCAAAAATCTCAAGACAATGTTAAAAAAATTAAAATATTATGGGCTCAGAGTAAAACGTGGCAAGTATGAATTCTTTAAATCAAGCATCACTTACTGTGGTCAAACCATTGATTCGCAAGATTGACACAAATATGCTGAGGAAATTCAAGCAGCAGTGGATGCCCCAATGCCAAAGGATATTTCATAGCTGTGGTTCCTTTTAGGATTTGTCAACTACCATAACAGGTTCCTGCCAAATCTAGCCACTGTGCTCCACCCCTTGAACTTATCATTACAGATTGAGAAGAAATGGCAATGGACAAAGCAGTGTGATGTGGTTTTCCAAAAGACGGAAGGAAATAGTGACATCAGACACTGTACTCACACATTATGATCCACATCATCCAGTAGAGCTTGTCTGTGACACCTCGCCTTATGGAATAGGTGCAGTCATCATAAGTGCTGAAAGTGAATGCCCCATAGCCCTTTACATCAGGTTCCCTTACTGCTGCAGAGCAAAATGGCTAGAATCTGCAGCAGAAATTCCAGTTCCTGTACTACTGGGATGGGGTTTGCCTTAAGTGGGGATTGAGAGTTATTGTACCATCCACGCTGACAGCTAAATTGTTGGAGGAGCTACATGCTGGAGATCTAGGCATAGTCAAACTAATAGCATTGGTTCAAAGCTTTGTCTGGTGGCCTGACATAGATCAGCAGATCAAGGAGCTTGCTATGCACCGTTTGGGATTCCAACATATTCAGAAGATGCAATATGTTACATATTTGAATTGGAGTTTATACTAAGCAGAAAGGAGTGTTGTGTATTTAATATTTCAGTAACATTGGAGTAATATTGTAACTGTATTGTTTGATTAAGCAATCTGTATTGTTTACATAATATATTATAGGTTATATGTAAGATATATTCAGATATATAAAGTGTAAAGGATAGGCGAGAGTGGATATCAGACCACCAGAAAACAATGATAGAAAGGTAGTAATGGGGGACAATGACATAGCAGACAAACTAAGTAAGTATTCTGCATTAGTCTTTACTGTGGAAGATACTAGAAGTATGGTGGAAGTTCCAGGTGTCAGGAGGCATGAAGTGTGTAACGATACCATAACTAGAGAATATTCTTGGGAAACTGAAAGGTCTGAAGCTAAATAAGAGGCCTGAAGGTTCAGATGGAGTACACCCCAGAGTTCTGAAAGAGGTGGCTGAAGAGATCATGGAGGCATTGGTAATGATCTTTGAAGAATCAATAGATTCGGGAATAGTTCCAGAACACTGGAAATTGCAAATGTCACTCCACTCTTCAGGAAGGGAGAGAAGCAGAAGAAGGGAAACTATAGGCCAGTTAGTCTGACCTCAGTGATTGGGAAGGTGTTGGAGTCGATTGTTAAGGATATGGTTTCAGGGTACTTGGAGGCACAAGATAAAATTGGCCATAGTCAGCATGGTTTCCTCAAGGAATGATCTTGCCTGACTTATCTGTTGGAAAGGAGACAAAGGAGAATCAATTGATGTTGTGTACTTGGATTTTCAGAAGGCCTTTGAGGTGATGCCACATGTGAGGCTGTTTAACAAGCTATCAGCATATGGTGTTACAGGAAATATTCTAGCATGGATAAAGCAGTGGCTGATTGGCAGGAGGCAAAGAGTGGGAATAAAGGGAGCCTTTTCTGACTGGCTGTCAGTGACAAGTGTTATTGCACAGGAGTCTGTGTTGGGACTGATTCTTTTTATGTTATATGTCAATGATTTGGATGATGGAATTGATGGCTTTTTTGCAAAGTTTGCATATGATATAAAGATAGGTGGAGGAGCAGGTATTTTTGTGGTAGTAGAGAGGCTACAGAAATACTTAGATTCTGAGAATTGATAAAAAAATGGCAGATGGAATACAGTGTTGGGAAGTGTATGGTCATGCATTTTGGTAGAAGAAGTGAAAGGGTTGACTATTTTCTAAATGGAGAGAAAATACAAAAAACTGAGATGCAACAGGACTTGGGAATGCTTGTGCAGGATTCTCTAAAGGTTAGCTTGCTGGTTGAGTCTGTGGTCAGGAAGGCAAATACAATGTTAGCATTCATTTCAACAGGGCGAGAATATAAAAGCAAGGATATAATAGTGAAGCTTCATAAAGCGCTGGTGAGGCCTCACTTGGAGTATTGTGAGCAGTTTTGAGGCTGGAGAGGGTTCAAAGGAAGTTAATGAAAATGATTCATTAACTGAATGCCTTGTCATATGAAGAGCATCTAATGGCTGTAGGCCTGTATTCACTAGAATTCAGAAGAATGAGGGGTGGACACATCGAAACCTATCGAATGGTGAAAGGCCTTGATAGAGTGGATGTGGAGAGTATGTTTCCTGTGGTGGGAGAGTCTAACACCAGGGGACACAGCCTCAGAGTCAAGGGGCATCCTTTCAGAACAGAGTTGAGGAGTAATTTCTTCAGCCAGAGAGTGGTGAATCTGAAGAATTCTTTATCACAGGCAGCTGTGAAGGCCAAGTCCTTAAGTATATTTAAGGCCGAGGTTGATAGATTCTTGATTGGTCAGGGCACAAAGGGGTAGGGGGAGAATGCAGAAGACTGGGTCAGAGAGGAAAACTGAATCAGTTATGATGAAATGGCAGAGCAGACTCGATGGGCCAAATGGCCTAACTCTGCTCCTATATCTTATGGTCTTATGTACGTGAATGGCATACATCATTACTCTACTACTGCATATGTGCGTGCCTCACTAAAAGAAAATCAAGGTAGTCACATTTCCCCGGCTCCTGAGTTTTTCTTTCAATTAGTTTCCAGAGTTACAAAACATAACAATTTGTTCGTCTGATTTTTGAATCTTCTCCCCATTTAGGAAATAGACCACGCCAATACTCCTTCTACCAAAGTGCCTGACCATGCACTTCCCTATATTATATTCCATCTGCAACTTCTTTGTTCATTCTCCCAATCTCCCAATCTCTCTAAGTCCATCTGTAGATACCCTGCTTCCTCAGCACTACCTGCCCCTCTACCTATCTACATATCATCCACAAACCTGGCCACAAAGCCACCAGTTTCTTCATCCAAATCATTGGCAGACAATGTGAATAGGAGCAGTCCCAACACTGGCCCCTGCAGCACGCAACCAGTCAGTGCCAGCCAATCAGAAAAGGCCCCCTTTATTCCAACTCTTTGCCTCCTGCCAGTCAGCCAATCTTCTATCCGTGCTAGTATCTTTCCTATAATACCATGGGCTCATATCTTGTTAAGGAGCCTCATAAGTGGCACCCTGTCAAAAGCCTTCTGAAAATCTAAATGAACAACATCCACTGACTCTGCGTTGTCTATCCTGCCTGCTATTTCCTCAAAGAATTCCAACAGATTTGTCAGGCAAGATTTCCCCTTTTTGTATCCTCTTTTACAATATTGGCTAGCTTATCTTCATATTTTATCTTTATTCTCTTTATGGTTTCTTAGCTTGACTCTGTTCACTTTTAAAAGCTTCCCAATTCTCTACCTTTCCACTAATTTTTGCTTTTATGCTGTCTTTGGCTTCCCTTGTCAGCCACGGTTGCCTTATCCTCCCTTTGGAATATTTGTTCATCTTTGGGATGTATCTATCCCACACTTTCTGAATTGCTCCCAGAAACCCTAACCACTACTATTTTGCTGTCATCCCTGCCAGTGTCCCCTTCCAGTCAATTTTGGCCAGCTCCTCTCTCATGCCTCTGTAATTCTATTTACTCCATTGTTATCCTGATACCAGATGTTAGCGTCTCCTTCTGAAACTGCAGGGTGAATTCTATCATATTTTGATCATTGCCTCCCAAGGGTTCCTTTACCTTAAAGCTCCCTAATCAAATCTGAGTAACACCCAAATTTTATTGCTGTTCTCCTAGTGGGCTCAACCATAAGCTGCTCTAAAAAGCCATCTCAAAGGATTTCTACAAATTTCTTCTCTTGGGATCCAGCACCAACCTGATTTTCCCTATATACTTGCATATTGAAATCGTCCATGGCTATTGCAACATTGTCCTTTTTACATGTCTTTTCCATCTCACATTGTAATTTGTAACCCAGTCTGGTTACTGTTCAGAGCCCTGTACTCTACATTTTCCGATCCAATGTCTCTTCTTTCTAAGGATCTGATTTCATTTTTTACCAACAGTATCACTCCAACCCCTCTGCCTATCTACCTATCCTTTCAACGTAATGTTTCCTTGGATGTTAAGTTCCCAACTATGATCTTTCAGCTATGACTCAGCAATGCCCACAATATCATATCTGCCAATCTCTAACTGCATGACAAGATTGTCTACTTTATACTGCGCAGGCTCAAATATAACACCTTCAGTCCTGTATTTTCAATTTTGGCTCCCTGTTACATTTTAAATCATCCCATTGTCTGCAAATTTGCCCTACCATCTGCCTGTTCTTCCTCACAGTCTCACTACACCACTGCATCAACTGCCATGTTCCCCCTCAAGAGAAAGTGAGAGCTGCCCGTCTCTCTCCGCAGCTCCTGGGTCTTTCATTGCATTCAAGGTGGTGTTTCTGGTATTGAGCTGACATTGGAAGTATGCCTTAATCAGCTCAAGCCCGTCTCTGTTTCCTGTACAGGAAAGCTTCAACAGAAGCACAGTTAGGGAATGTTAAAGTCCCATTATAGTATTTTGGTTATGTGCGTAAACCACCCTAATGGCATTTTAAGCATCTTTTTGACCAATTTCATGGTTGTTTGAAAGAGTTCTGATTAGATTTACATACCAACAGTAGGTACAATCAGTCTCTAAGCAAAGGTAACATTTCACCATGGATCATGGTTTGTCAAGTATTCCATTTTGTGTAACCTCTCAGAGACATTCAATGCCATACATTCCACATTCTACACAATGACTTCTTGACTGGAGCCAAAAGTCCTGCAAACATTTTTCTGAGCTGGCCAATCAACCAAACTTCCAAATGTACTTTAGACTTTCTAGTTTCTTTGTTCTTTCCTTTGCACTTTTATGACTCAGGCAAACAAAATTAATTTCATTTATCAAATGCATAACTTTCGTATTAGGTAATTACACAATTCATCAGAAGTAGCAGCTTAATGAGGCACCTGTGTCTGAATCTCATCATAAGGGCACATATTCACTCTTTTTGTTTCTTAACTTAACCATAGTGAATGAATTGGTGTTTCAGTGGCAATGTTGAGTGGAACACTAAAACATACTGCATAATGATCTCCCCCTCAACAAAAGGGGCAATCAAATAAGCATCATAACTTAAATAAGCATCACAATTTAAAATCTGTTATTTCTTTCAACATGACAGAAATCAGAGTTTACGGTAATTGGTACCTTAGAGAGAAAAAAATTGAACTGTTAATTGCCAAGATAATTTTCCAAAGCACCATCTACATTAGTGAATTGCTAAGTATGGCAGGCTTATCTTCTTCCAGTGCGTGATAGATACATACTGTTATCATCCCATCCAGGAGACCAGAATCAGGTTTGGGTGGCGCTTGAAGTCGTTCCATGGACCACTTCTCAGTAACGTATGCAACATGTGGGTCATCAATGTTTAGAAGGCGAAACCCTGTCATATTGACACCACTGTATCGATATGGTTCCAAGTTCAGTGCAAAGAGATCCTGTGGAGATAAACCACAAATCATGAATTTCAACTGATGGTTGTCCTTTTTCACTTTATATAAGCAATTTAATTAATCGATGAACAATCCACTTGAAGTGGTTTCAGATATTATTTACTTTGCATTTATTACAGAATGTAGGTGCACGTCCTCAAGAAAGTTACAGGTTTTATAAATTTACCAAAACATGAACAATTACCAAAATCTAATTTTCATCTATCTGCTTAACCTGTGTGCCTACCACCAACTACATCCTTCTCCAGTGACTGTTATCAATTTGGAAAAGGTACATTCAGTTCCCAACGAATTATGTTGTTTGGGAGAAAGACAAAGGGTAGCATCACCTGTCCCAGGAATAGTTTTGTTGCTTTCTCACCTTCTAAGTTCCAAACATTGAAGATTAATTTGTAATTGGCACCAATTAGCCATTTCCTGTCCAAATCAAATTATTCAATATTTTTGGTGGGGAAGGGTAAGAATGACTTTCCACGCAATGCAGAGATCTCTCGAACTGTTGTTGAATCAACATGCAAATTGCAGTTATTCCGACTACTATGGTAGCCAAACTAGAGTGGATTAGAAACACTTAGATTACTTTATATAAAAACAAGAGCAGATTGTAAACCAACCTCCACATCAAATAAATTAACCTGCATAACTGAATATAACATCCACACATGTTATTTACTCCTGACTTGTTCAGCAGGCAGAGTTTTTGCCAGGAGGAACTTGAATTCTTTTCTGTTTGGTATTGTTTGCTGCACTCCCAATCCAAGTGATACTTCTATGCCAAGATGCTTCAGAGATTAAGAGGTCTTGAATGCCTTTGTTAACATTTTATTGCTGCGACTTTAATGTTTTCATTTTTTTTCATTTATGCACATGTTCCCTTTACTTTACAATTTCAAAGAAAGGACTGCAAGATATTTTCTTCTCTACAGTATTAAATCTTTGTGAACAGATGGTGTTGTTGTGGTGAATGTTTGCACTGCTGATATAAAAACCACTCGCAGTAAAATTTAAGAATCCCCAGTGGTTCCATCCAATCTGCGAAGGAAAAAGACCCCAAAAAAGAGGATGATATGCTTTAGGACCCAAATCACATACTTATCAAAGCTGATTTACATTGATTGTAACACAGTGCCATAAACATTGAACCTCATATATTATGAAATAATGATGCACTTAATAGATCAGTAACTTCTTCAAGATCAAGGTCTTCATTTACATCCAAACACACATCAGTGAACAAGGTATAGATACCATTTCATGAGCTCCATGTTTGCTCTATCTGATCCTTCCATGTGCAACAGTACTTTTATTTTGTGACAGAAATCTCAATTCTTTTTATTCTGGTCAACTGCCAAATAATTTCAGTCCCTATCCTGTGGTCAGGGTAGTTTCCTAATGGATTAAATGGATTTCCTCTTTGCTCTTTTATTCTCAGGAAGGGCACCTTCTGTGTTTGTGGCATGCCAGTATTATTAAGAAGGATGGCAAATAGGACAAATTCTGCAATAATACCAACATGTCCTTTGCTTAGATCCCAACAATAATAACATTACTTAGTGCTACATTGTTGGTTATTTGGACCATTATTACCTACTAGCTTCTGCCAGCTTCAGGCAGTATTCCATTTTAGAGCCTGGTCACACTCCAGGGAAAGAAAGCTATTGTGCCAATTCTCAGTAGCTTCCAGGACACACCAGTGTGCCTTTCTGGAATTTTGGTAGAAATTAATCCATCCCTGACAGTGAGGATATCTTTCATGCAGAGCTGAGGGAGGGGACTTTAATGAAATGGAAACAATGGGAAGCAAGTGCATTCGTGAAAGGCAGTAATCTCAGAAAAATTAGGCTATTTGGCTCAATGGGGCAAGAAAGCAACTTGGATAAAGAATATTAGCATTTATGATTCCTATAGTCTTCATGTATTGCTTAAGAGGGTTCAAAGGACATAGGCTAAATCCCCTTTCTAGACTCTTGGACAGTTGGTAGAGACCTTGAGGATCCCTAGCAAGCAAAGAGTGGAGGTACTGTACATACATAACTTTGCCTGGGCTAATTGAGAGCTCTTTCATATTCCCTGCTAATTCCTGCTTGGGTGCATCAGGTGGTGCAAATCTAGGATCACCGGGATCACAGCCTGAGTAAATGTCGGCTTTGCAATGACACTTCTTCCAGCTAAACAACCCGTAACGTCAAAAAGTAAAAATAACAACTCAGCCAAGAGAATTTTAAGAAACATTGGTTTTACTGAAAGATCGTTTTCCTTTTGGTTAAAGGATGTCAGTTTTGTGATCTCTAAGGGTAAGGTGTCTAATCTAACAAAACAATTCGTTCTTACACAGTATACTCACTTCTTACAGATTTAATAAAATTATGAAGATGCCTCCTCTGCTTTAAACTAATATTCATTAAATACAAATTATTATCCTGGTTTCAGCAGTGTGATTGTCCAGGTTATCTTCTATAACCAACAGTTTGCAACCTCCAGTCTGTTGAAGTGATGGGCTCAAAAGTATACAAAATGCAGCAAAAAAAAAAAAATCCTGAGAACTATTTCCATGAATCACTCCAATTAATCTTGTGACCTCTCTGCTATGAGCCTGCCAGCTGAGTGACAGATTCTGTGCAGCTTTGAGCTGTGGACTCGCACCTACAAGGAGAGTGCTTAGATTAATTTCACTTCCAGTCCTTACAGCTGGTTGAAACAGAAGATAATCAACTCATCTGTCTTCAGCTGGAATCAAATGCACATTGCAGAAATAAACAGGCAGTATGCCAACATTTTATCATCCAAATTCCAGACCAATGTAACATTCTTTCTCCGGGTCAAAATGTGCATAAAGTTTTTAAGCTTTTTAATGCTTTGGTAACAGTGAAGAATTCTTAAATATTCAGCTTCTTGTATTCTTGGAAATATGTCACAACAGACGTTAAATCAGAAATGATACCCATTTCTCAAAGGGTTAAGAATGAATTATGATAACTGGTGAAAAAATCCAGCAGTGAGTGTCATAAGCTAAAATAAGCAGTTGGTGGTGATACAGAAATATGAATAGTAAACAAAAATCATCTTGCAATTTTCATACATTTTGATGGGACTGCAGGTTATTTATGTTTTTTCTAGAGTTTGGACTGGCATTCTAAGAGATTTATTAAAGAGTGAAAAATTGAGCCTTTGTTGATGATTAGAAGAGTGTCAATATATCACACTAATAGGTTTAAGAGTAACATATGCACCAGTAATACATCATCAACACTTAGTAGTTACAGTGCACACAATAGGCTGTAGCTCGACTGCATGTTATTTATTGGCCAATCTTATGCTCTCCAAAAATAATGCCATTTCAACTTCCAGGTTATAATCCAGAGCAAAACCAGTTTAGATCTTCCAAGTACTTGGTGCCAGAGAGATCCTATGCATATGGTATGCTAGCTTGATAAATATTACATCATATCATGTACTATTACATTTTCTGAATGATTTATAACTTCTAAAACAAATATAAACAAGAGTGACCTTTTTCAGTTTTTGAGTGACAATAGGATTACGTGACTATCAGTGTTATATGTTGATACATCGGCATTTACTGAGGTTGCGTGCATTGATGTGAGCTTTGCGAAACATTGTGCGAGTTTTATCTGCCCAGGTTGATTACTATGAATGTTGCTTCTGGGCCGAAGATGAGTGTACTGAACATGGACTTACAATCACAGAGCAAAAGGAGATAGAACATCATCATTTATTGTCTTGTATATTATAACACTAAGAGATGCTCAGTGAAACCAAATGGGCAGTATGAAACAACTGTATGATTATTGGGATGCCTGCTACATTTAGTTTTATCTGATAATAAGTGAGGCCAGAATGGCTCTGCACTAAAAGTGGAGCATCTCTGACAGTGGATGCCATGCAATAAACTCAAGAGATTCTGCAAGTGCTGGAAATCCAGAGCAACACTCACATAATACTTTGACCTGCTGAGTTCCTCCAGAATTTTGTGTGCGATGCCATGGAGTCTGAATTTACTTCCAGAATCAGCATTATAAAACATAAAGGGTCAGGATAAAAACATTGAATGTGGACTCAGGAACATCATTTTAAGAATTCATGAATTGTGTTATGGCTGATTGGGTGCACAATAGCTCCAATGAAATGAGAAATACAACACAAATATATTCTGGGGCCAGTCCCTTTCTGCAAAATGATCATTTGCTGTTGGGGAATTGTCAGTTTGTCAGAAAATGTGGCAACATCTCCCAGCTTCTAAAAGTCATCAACTGCTGCTGATGACCACTTAAACCATGAAATATTGCAATCCAGGAAGGAAAGTGCCACAGCAATGGACACATATATTGCCCAGGGTGAACAAGAAAAAGGATAGAAGCAGCATCAGCAGCATTATAGTCAGAACTCTAACCTAAATTAAATTTAGCATCAATGATTCAATATTTGCTTTTTCTGTGAGGGGAAAAGTAGTTATCTCAGAGGAGCTGACATGTTCAGTTAACTGTATGGTTAGGGATCATTTCCAATGCGGACAATAGATATCTAAATTTAGTGAATCAACGGAACTCTCTCCACTCTTCTTATGATGTTCCAAAAAAAAAGGCAATTCCTTCCACAACTCTCTGGTTCACTCTTCTATTTTCATCAACACATGTTCTTCTTATACAATGACGGGAGTGTTATGTTTTGTCACTCCAGAAGTTAATT
Source organism: Mobula birostris (assembly GCF_030028105.1). Lineage (NCBI taxonomy): Eukaryota > Metazoa > Chordata > Chondrichthyes > Myliobatiformes > Myliobatidae > Mobula > Mobula birostris. The sequence goes on along the minus strand of NC_092375.1, from coordinate 70,067,719 downwards.
GAAAGAGAAACACGGGAGCATGGGAAAAAAAGTGTCTACTTCATTTAACCTTAGTGAGGCACTCTCAAAGGACGTGGTGGCATGATGCCGTATGCCATTCACATCTTCTTACTTACAACCGCAATTAATTATCTGAACAGAGAATGCTTAATCAAACAATATATTTACAATATTGCTCAAATATTACTGGAATATTAAATACACAACAGGGAGATACAATATTTTCCCTTTTACCTCTTTCCTTCTCATTTTCCAGTGATAAAAATGCGGTTGTTACAGGTGAAGTGGCAATTTGTTTACACTTTTTTTCCCACCAAAGTTCATGGTGTAGTTTCCTTTAACACTGGAGAAACCATGTGCAGATTGGAGGACTGTTTTGCAAAATATAGTCCCAAAGGATGGCCCTGAGCTTCAAGTCACATGTCACTTTAATTCTTTATCTCACTCCCACTGTTCCTACCCTGTTCAAGTTAACTCCAATGTCAGCTTGAGGAACAGAAACTCATCAACTTAGAATGCAACTACAGCAATTAAAACATCGCTAAATTAATAATTTCAGAACACCAAATTTCCTTGATAGTGTCAGTTCTGATGAAATGTCCTCAACTTGTAATGTTAATTCTATTTTTCTCTCTCCACAGATACTGCCCAACATGCTGAGTATTTCCACCACCTTTTTTTCAGACTTGCAGCAGCTTCAGTATTTATCTCACACTTTTCTTTCTCTCTCTTATGATCTCTCTATCTCCTTCTATTTATACCTTCAGAAGACAGATGAGCTGATTTGTAAGCCTTCAACAATATTGCTTATCATTACCAACTATGTTATTCAAATTACCTTAGTCTCCACCCACTCCATGTTCTCTGACTATTCCCCTTTTCTGTAATTTTATTTCTAACCTGCTCATCAACCCAAAACATGACATTTTATTCCTCTCACCATAGACACTGCCTGCCCTGCTGAGTATTCCTGCCATTATCTGCCGTAATTCTAACTTCTGACCTTTTAAATTGTGTCTTTTACTCAATGGTTCCATAAAGTTAACAGACAAATCTGAATCAGTCACAACCTCAAAAGTGTTTTTAAAATGGCACCTTACCAGTGTGGTGAAAAAGTAGTGATAATACTCAGTCATCATTCCCATCGAAAGTATCTGCAAAGGGAACAAACCAGCATTAACAGTAAATATAGACCTTGTATTCGCTTGGCAACTACTGCACTTTCTGGATATTCTGAAATGCTATAAAACTAATGAGCCTCTTTTGTAGCTTAGTCACTCTCTTTATATCAAAAAATGAGCAGTTTGCACACTACAGGATGCCATATTCAGTAATAATTGACCAGTTCTGTTTTGACAGTGATCAGCCAAAAATAAATATTGGCCAAAACAACAAGAGGACTCATCCACACCTCTTACATAACAGATTTGTTGACTTTATTTTTACATACACTGGAATTGGAAGATGGGATCTTTGTTTGTGACTTAGTTGAGTGTAGTGATGCACAAAAACTGCTGGAATTTTGTATTCATCTACAGCAGTATGAAGGTAACACTGGGAAAACAAGAAACAGCGAGAAGGCTGCAAGTGTCCGATGAATGACGCTTGGGTCTGGTGATAATGGGAGTTCTGCGGTGGAGGAGACCATGGTAGATTTACTGGGGAACTTATACATTTGTAGCTAGATATGGAAGGGAAACAACATGAGTTTAGGGCAGAGATATGGGTTGGGAGAGTAGGTGGCTCAGAGAACGTGGGTTAGGAAGAGATAGCAGCCAATACTTCAGGGTGAAAGTAAACCTGTGATTAAGTGTTTGGGATGTAAATCTGTGAATAATTAACTTTATGTGCTAACTCCTTCATTTGTTGGTAACTGCAGTGAAACTATACAGACTGATTCACATTTGGCACCACAACCACAAGACAACTAAACTAACTTATAAACACGAAGATTTCTGCAGATCTTGGAAATCCAAAGCAATACACAAAGTGCTGGAGGAACTCTGCAGGTCAAACAGCATCTATGGGAAATAAATAAACAGTCGATGCTTTGGACCAAGACCCTTTCTCAGGGCTCTAACATATGATCTGAACTCCAATAAACTATTGATTATCCATGCGTACAAAATTAACTGTTCTGGCATTTAACACTGAACAATCCAATTACAATACACTTACAGGTATAATTGGCACTACATCCAAATATTGACATATTTATAATTAATTATCCCATAGACAGAGCCTAATACGCAGTTTTAAATATTACAACCCATTCATCATTTTAAATACATTTCACAACAATTGCTCCTCGGTGGCATTATTCATTATAAAGCTACTCATTTCAAAAAATTAATATTGACTGTTTCAGATATTATTGTGTATTTATTTGTAATTATAAGAATAAGGGATAATTGTCCTAGAATTTTGAGTAATACTCATCCTGCGATACCAGAAGCTCAATTGTGCTCATTTCAGAAACAGTCAGGGCTATCTCCTTAACATTGAAAAGGCTATCTTCCTGTTCTACATCTTTTAGAGGGAAACCAAAACTTTAAGATAGATTCTTGGCCTTGTTTAACCATATCATGGCTGTCATTATCTTTGCCAGGCCTCCTGTCAGGTGGTAGCTGCATCCAACAGTAATAGACAGGTGTCTATGCATATTGAGCTCCATTCTCAAAGGCTATTTCAGAGCCACATGCCTATACGACAGACATAAATCAAGGGAACAAACTGGAGAGAGCCCCATTTTCAGTAATCATAAGCCACTCCTGGTTAAATCACTGGAAATAGATAGTTTATTGATCCCAGAGGAAATTACAGTGTCACAGTAGCATTACAAATGCGTAGATATACAAATATTAGGAGCAGTAGGAAAGAATAAAAAATAAGTTACTTCAAACAGTCTAACAGAAGGGGGTCATCAGTTCCCTGCCTATAGGTTGACTCATTGTAGAACCTAATGGCCGAGGGTAAGAACGACCTCATATAGCGCTTTTTGGAGCAGCGCAGTTGTCTTTGTCTGTTACTAAGAGTGCTCCTCTGTTCAGCCAAATTAGCATGTAGAGGGTGAGAAACATCGTCCAGAATTGCCAGGATTTTCAGTACGGTCCTTTGTTCTACCACAGCCTCCAGTGTGTCCAGTGTCACTGGAATTTATTTACTATTGTTACATTACTGAGATACAGTATAAAGTTTGTCTCGGATCATCACACAGTGCATTGGGGTAGTTCAAGGTTAAATGTAAACAGAATAAAGTACAACAGTTGCAGAGAAAGTGCAGTGCAGGCAGATAGGGTGCAAAATCATAACGAGATGGATTGTGAGGTCAAAAGTTCATCTTATCATACTAGTAAACCATTTAGTAGTCTTATAACAGTGGGGTAGGGGCTATCTTCGAGCTTGATAGTGCAGGCTTTCAGGCCTTTGTATCTTCTGCCTAATGGGAGAGGTTGCAGGTGAACTGTTGTTACTGGACAGTGACTTTAAACTTACTAGAGAGTAACTTCACTGATTATTCAGTGGAATTCAGTCAAATTTCAGGTTAGCATTATGTTGCCATGACTACAGCGGCAGAAAGCAAAGGGATATGCATGTGCAGGGGGAATTAAAGAGCAACTCAAAGAGAAACCTAAGGCCCAAAGCTAAAGCTGACAGGCTATATCAGACATCCCACCTCTCCCGGAAGTTCCTGGAGTCTCCCGCATATGAATAGTGGCTCCCTGACGCCCACAAATTATACACACTATCACGGAAATCAATTTTTTTGAGAGCAAGCAAGAGCGAGAGAGCACGCGAGCAAGAGAGAAAACGCGAGAGCAAGCAAGGGAGACAGCAAGAGAGAAAGCAAGCGAAAGCGCGAGAGAGAGAGCGCGAGAGCAAGCGAGCGAGAGAGCGAGAGAGAGAGCGCGAGAGCAAGCGAGAGAGCGAGAGAGAGAGCGCGAGAGCAAGCAAGCGAGAGAGCGAGAGAGCGCGAGAGCAAACAAGCGAGAGAGCGAGAAAGAGAGCAAGCGAGAGAGCGAGAGAGAGAGCAAGCGAGAGAGCGAGAGAGAAAGCAAGCGAGAGCAACCACGAGAGAGAGAGAGAGAGAGAGAGAGAGAGAGAGAGAGAGAGAGAGAGAGAGAGAGAGAGAGAGAGAGAGAGAGAGAGAGAGAGAGCGCGAGCGCGCTCCGTGGCAGAGTGTTCCAGAAAAAAAAAGAAAGTATAAAACATACGTCACCTCAGACTACACTAAAGTGCACCCCTGCCTAATAGGAGTCAAAAGTAATGACAGTGTTGCTCGCTGCACTGTTTGCAACAGTGACTTTTCTATTGCCCATGGTGGGTTAAGACTGTAAAAGACGTGTTGAGGTGAGTTTAACAGGTGTCATTTGTTTATTAGCATAGCTAATGTTATTTAAACTAGCTGGCCAGCTGCTAAGGAGCTACTCTATTGCAGACATCCCACCTCTCCCGGAAGTCTCCCGCAAGTTGATGATGCTACCTCCCTGAAATGAGTTTTTGCAGGGTGAGATGTCTGCTCTCTCTCTCTCTCTCTCTCTCTCTCTCTCTCTCTCTCTCTCTCTCTCTCTCTCTCTCTCTCTATATATATATATATATATATATATATATATATATATACACACACACCTCCAGTTCAGCACACAGCTGCGTGTGACGAGATAATTTAATATGTAGCATCAGTGACCTTTTTTATGCCTCATTCCAAATTGCATCAGATACAACTAACATTAGTCAATCTCTGGTTATACCTGCAGGTGATGGATGCTCTGTCCATCAGAACCTGTAACTTTTTTCTCAGCAGAGGCTGCAAAGTTAGTAGTTTGGACTCTGATTTTTCTGGGGATATAAGTTACTCAGCCCAATTGAGCCCTGCATCAAATAATAGGTTTTCAAACAGATTCACAGCAGATACCATCTCATTGGCTCTTCATTTAACCCTGGAACATCTGGGCAGCAAAGACATCAGGATGCTCTTTATTGACTACAGCTCAATACCATTACCATCATCCCCTCAAAACGAATCAAAAAACTCCACAACATTGGCCTCAATATCTGCTTGTGCAATTCAATCATTGATTTCCTTATTAGTAGATCCCAGTCAGCTCAGATTGGCAACAACATCTCCTCCACGATCTCCATCAGAATTTCACCTCAAGACTGTGTGCTTAGCCCTCTGCTCTACTCACCTTATAATTCTGACTGTGAGGCTAAGCACAGTTCCAATACCTTACTCAAGTTTGCTGATGAAACCACTGTTGAAGGCCAATCAAAGGCGGTCATGAATCAGCATATAGGAGAGAGACTGAAAATCTAGCTGAGTGGTGCCACAACAACAACCTCTTACTCAATGTCAGCAAGACCAAGGAGCTGATTATTGACTTCAGGAGAAGGAAACCAAGGGTCCATGAGCCACTGCTCATCAGAGGATCAGAGGTGGAGAGGATCAGCAACAACTCCCCAGCGTTATTATTTCAGAGCATCTGCCTTGGGTCCATCACATAAGTACAGTTGCGAAAAAAGCATGGTAGCACTTCTACTTCCTTAGGAGTTTACAAAAGTTTGGCATGACATCTAAAACTTCGACAAACCTCGATAGATATGTAGTGCAGAGTACATTGACTGGCTACATCATGGCCTGGTATGGAAACACCAATGCCTTTGAACAGAAATTCCTACAAAAAGTAGTGCATACAGCCAGACTATCATGGGTAAATCCCTCCCCACCTTTGAGTACATCTACACAAAGCATTGTCACAGGAAAGCTGCTCCATCATCAGAGACCCTGCCATCCAGGACATGCTCTCTTCTCACAGCTGCCATCAGGAAGAAGATGCAGGAGCCTCGGAACTCACACCAGGTTCAGGAACAGTTATTACCCCTGAACATCAAGCTCTTGAACCAGAGGGGATAACTTCATTCAACTTCACTTGCAAAATCATTAAAATGATTCCACAACCAATGGACTCACTTTCAAGGACTCTTCATAGAAACATAGAAAACCTACAGCACAACACAGGCCCTACGGCCCACAAAGCTATGCCGAAACATGTCCTTACCTTAGAAAGTACCTAGGGTGATCCATAGCCCTCGATTTTTCTGAGCTCCATATACCTCTCCAGGAGTCTCTTAAAAGACCTTATCATATCTGCATCCACAGGACATCTGTAGAAAGTTGCAAGTGTCTTCAGTGACATACGAAACTCCTCATGAAATATAGCTGCTGTCGTGCCTTCTTTGTAATTGCATCAGTATGTTGGGCCTGGGATAGATACTCAGAGATGTCGACTCCTAGGAACTTGAAATGGCTCATCCTTTGCACTTCTGTTATTTTGGATGATTTTCTGGCTATGCTAAATACATTAAAAATGTCGGTGTGGTCCCATCAGGCTGGATAGTAATGGAAATGTGCTTTAAGAGGATAGTGTGGAAAAACATTGTCAAAGACTGCACAGGACTAGAGCCAAGAAGGATTTGATGACTACAGCTGCATATATTCACTTTGCGACTTTGTTAAGAGCTCTTTCAGCACTGTGACAAGGGCAGAATCCTGATTGCAGGAATTTAAACATGAAGTTCCAGGAAAAAACTACAAAAAAATTCAGCTACAGATTGGCAAGTATGATGATGTGGCCATCTCTGAAACTTGGCTAAAGGATGGCTGGAATTGGGAGCTGAACGTCCAAGGATATGCAGTGTATTGGAAAGTTAGATTAGTATGGGCCCTGTGTATAAGAAATATTATTAAATCATTATAAAGGGATGACATAGGATCAGAATGTGTAGAGTCTCTATGGCTTGAGTTAAGAAATGGCAAGGGTAAAAGGACCCTAAAGTCAGTGGTATACAGGCCTCCAAACAGCAGCTGGGATGTGGATTACAAATTACAGCAGGAGATAGAAAAGGCATGTCAGAAGGGCAATGTCATGATAGTTGTTGGGGATTTTAACATGACAGTGGATTGGGAAAACCAGGTCAGTACTGGACCTCAAGAGAGAGAATTTGTAGAATGTCTAAGGGATGGCTTTTTAGAACAGACTTTTGTTGAGCCCACTAGGGGACTGGCTGTGCTGGATTGGGTGTTGTGCAATGATCCGGAGGTGATAAGAGAGCTTAAGGTTAAGGAACAGTGATCACAATATGATCGAGTTCACTTTGAAATTTGAGAAGGAGAAACTAAATTCCAATGTGTTAGTATTTCAGTGGAATAAAGGAAATTACAGTGGCATGAGAGGGGAACAAGCCAAAGTTGACTGGAAAGGGACACTAGCAGGAAGGACAGCAGAGCAGCAATGGCTGGAGTTTCTGTGAAAAATGAGGGAAGCGCAAGACAGATATATTCCAAATAATAAGAAATTTTCGAATGGAAGAAGGACACTACCGTGACTGACAAGTGAAGTCAGAGCCAAAGTAAAAGCAAAAAAGAGGGCATACAAGGAATCCAAAGCTAGTGGGAAGGTAGAGGATTGGGAAACTTTTAAAAACTTGTAGAAGGAAACTAAGAAGTTCAATAGGAAGGAAAAAATGAATTATCAAAGGAAGCTGGTGACTAATATCAAAGAAGATACTAAAAGGTTTTATCAGTATATAAAGGGTAAAAGAGAGTTGAGGGTAGATTTAGGACCAATACAAAATGACGCAGGAGATATTGTAATAAGAGGTGCAGAGATGGCAGAGGAACTGAATGCATATTTTGCATCAGTCTTCACAGTGGAAGACATCTGCAGTGTACTGGACATTCAGGAGTGTCAGGGAAATGAAGTGTATGCATCTGATGGAATGCACACCTGGGTTCTGAAGGAAGCAGCTGGAGAGGTTGCGGAGGCATTAACAATGATAGAAACATAGAAACATAGAAAATAGGTGCAGGAGTAGGCCATTCGGCCCTTCGAGCCTGCACCGCCATTTATTATGATCATGGCTGATCATCCAACTCAGAACACCGCCCCAGCCTTCCCTCCATACCCCCTGACCCCCGTAGCCACAAGGGCCATATCTAACTCCCTCTTAAATATAGCCAATGAACTGGCCTCAACTGTTCCCTGTGGCAGAGAATTCCACAGATTCACCACTCTCTGTGTGAAGAAGTTTTTCCTAATCTCAGTCCTAAAAGGCTTCCCCTCTATCCTCAAACTGTGACCCCTCGTTCTGGACAACCCCAACATCGGGAACAATCTTCCTGCATCTAGCCTGTCCAATCCCTTTAGGATCTTATACGTTTCAATCAGATCCCCCCTCAATCTTCTAAATTCCAACGAGTACAAGCCCAGTTCATCCATTCTTTCTTCATATGAAAGTCCTGCCATCCCAGGAATCAATCTGGTGAACCTTCTCTGTACTCCCTCTATGGCAAGGATGTCTTTCCTCAGATTAGGGGACCAAAACTGCACACAATACTCCAGGTGCGGTCTCACCAAGGCCTTGTACAACTGCAGTAGTACCTCCCTGCTCCTGTACTCAAATCCTCTCGCTATAAATGCCAGCATACCATTCGCCTTTTTCACTGCCTGCTGTACTTGCATGCCCACTTTCAATGACTGGTGTATAATGACACCAAGGTCACGTTGCACCTCCCCTTTTCCTAATCGGCCACCATTCAGATAATAATCTGTTTTCCTATTTTTGCCACCAAAGTGGATAACTTCACATTTATCCACATTAAATTGCATCTGCCATGAATTTGCCCACTCACCCAACCTATCCAAGTCACCCTGCATCCTCTTAGCATCCTCCTCACAGCTAACACTGCCACCCAGCTTCGTGTCATCCGCAAACTTGGAGATGCTGCATTTAATTCCCTAATCCAAGTCATTAATATATATTGTAAACAACTGGGGTCCCAGCACTGAGCCTTGCGGTACCCCACTAGTCACCGCCTGCCATTCTGAAAAGGTCCCGTTTATTCCCACTCTTTGCTTCCTTCATGATCTTTCATGAACCGATAGATTCTGGCATTGTACCAAGATGATTGGAAAATTGCAAATGTTACTCTGCTATTTAAGAAGGGTGGGAGGCAGCAGAAAAGAAACTATGAAATTACAAGCAGTGTAGACAAAGAAGATGCAGTTGATGTGGTGTACTTGGATTTTCAGAATGCCTTTGACAAGGTGCCACACATGAGACTGCTTAACAAGACACGAGCCCATGGAATTACAGGGAAGTTACTAGCACGAGTGGAGTATTGGCTGATCGGCAGAAAACAGAGAGTAAGATTAAAAGTATCCTATTCTGTCTGGCTGCCGGTTGCCAGTGGAGTTCCACAGGGGTCGGTGTTGGGACTGCTGCTTTTTACGATGTACGTCAATAATTATGTATGTATGACTATGGGATTAATGGACTTGTGGCTAAATTTGCCGATGATACAAAGATACATGGAGGAGCGGGTAGTGTTGAGGAAATAGAGAGCCTGCAGAGAGACTGGGATAGTTTAGGGGAATGGGCAAAGAAGTGGCAAATGAAATACAGTATTGGTAAGTGAATGGTCATGCACTTTGGTGGAAGAAATAATTATTTAGATTGGGAGAGAATTCAAAATGCAGAGATGCAAAGGGACTCCTTGTGCAGGATGCCCTGAAGGATAACCTTCAGATTGAGTCAGGGTTGCAGAAGGCAAATGCAATGTTGGCATTCATTACTAGAGTTATAGAATATATGAGCAGGGATGTGATGTTGAGGCTATATAAGGCACTTGTGAGACCACACTTGGAGTGTTGTGTGTAGTTTTGGGCTCCTTATTTTAGAAATGATATACTGACATTGGAGAGGGTTCAGAGAAGATTCATGAGAATGATTCCAGGAATGAAAGGGTTACAGTATGAGGAACGTCTGGCAGCTCTTGGGCTGTATTCCCTAGAGTTCAGGAGAATAAGTGGGGGATCTCATTAAAACATTCCGAATGTTAAAAGGCCTAAACTTATTAGATGTGGCAAAGTTACTACCCATGGTAGGGGAGTCTAGAACAAGAGGGCACGACCTCAGGATTGAAGGACGTCCATTTACAACAGAGATGCAGAGAAATTACTTCAGTCAGAGGGTGGTAAATCTGTGGAATTTGCTGCCACGAGCAGCTGTGGAGGCCAAGTCACTGGATGCATTTAAGGCAGAGATAGATAGGTTCTTAATTAGCCAGGGCGTCAAAGGGTATGGGGAGAAAGCAGGGGAGTGGGGCTGACTGGAAGAAATGGATCAGCCCATGATTGAATGGCAGGGCAGACTCAATGAGCCGAATGGCCTACTTCTCTTATATCTTATGGTCTTAAAATTAGTTAGTAGCAAGATGTTCAATGACTTTAGAGAGAAATAGGGATTTGGCATAGGGATGGATGGGATCATAGGCTTATTTATTGTAGAGAGGCGTGACGACAATAGTGCTGAGAGGGGACAATACCTGGAAGGGGAGAGGCAACAACATCACCTCACATGAAATCCTGTTGAAGAATGTGTTGGTCTGAAATTTAGTGGAAATGGAAACAAGCAGGCAGGATTTAGCTCCCATGGGCAAAATGAGCTTGAAAAGATCATATAGTGATGGAAGAGTAATTGGTAAATGATGCAAGCTCAGTTTTATTATAGGAGTGTGGGCCAGTGTCAAAGGAAAAGAATGGAATTATCAGAGGAGGGTGATTCAATGCTGACAGTCTTGTTGACAGAGATGGAGAGATGTATATAGAAACTTAGAAACATAGAAAATCTACAGCACAATACAAACTCTTCGGCCCACAAAGTTGTGCCGACATTTCCCTACCTTAGAAATTACTAGGCTTAATCCATTGCCCTCTATTTTTCTAAGATCCATGTACCTATTCAAAAGTCTCTTATAAAACCCTATTGTATTGACCTCCACCACTGCTGCCGGCAGCCCATTCCACGCACTCACCACTCTCTGCGTAAAAAACATACCGCTGACATCTCCTCTGTACCTACTTCCAAGCACCTTAAAACTATGCCCTCTCGTGCTAGCCATTTCAGCCCTGGGAAAAAGCCTCTGACTATCCACACGATCAATGCCTCTCATCATCTTATACACTTCTGTCAGGACACCGCTCATCCTCCGTCACTCCAAGGAGAAAAGGCCGAGTTCACTCAACTTGTTTTCATAAGGCATGCTCCCAATCCAGGCAACATCCTTGTAAATCTCCTCTGCACCTTTTCTATGGTTTCCACATCCATCCTATAGTGAGGCGACCAGAACTGAGCACAATATTCCAAGTGGGGTCTGACCAGGATCCTATATAGCTGCAATATTATTTCTCAGCTCCTAAACTCAATCCCACGACTGATGAAGCCCAATTCATTGTATGCTTTCTTAATCACAGAGTCAACCTGCACAGCAGCTTTGACTGTCCTATGGACTCAGACCCCAAGATCCCTCTGATCCTCCACACTGCCAGGAGTCTTACCATTAATACTATATTCTGTCATCATATTTGACCTACCAAAATGAACCATCTCACACTTATCTGGGTTGAACTCCACCTACCACTTCTCAGCCCAGTCATGCATCCTATCAAAGTCCCACTATAACCTCTGACAGCCCTCCACACTATCCACAACACCTCCGACCTTTCTGTCATCAGCAAATTACCTAACCCATCCCTCCACTTCTTCATCCAGATCATTTATAAAAATCACAAAGAGTAGAGGTCCCAGAACAGTTCCCTCAGGCACACCACTGGTGGCGAACCTCCATGGAGAATATGACCCGCCTACATCCACTCTTTGCCTTCTGTGGGCAAGCCAGTTCTGGATCCATAAAGCAATGTCCCTTTGGATCCCATGCCTCCTTACTTTCTCAATAAGCTTTGCATAGGGTATCTTATCAAATGCCTTGCTGAAATCCATATACACAACATCAACTGCTCTACCTTCGTCAATGTATTTAGTCACGACCTGCCTTTGACAAAGCCATGCTGATTATTCCTAATCATATTATGCCTCTCAAATGTTCATAAATCCTGCCTCTCAGGATCTTCTCCATCAACTTACCGACCACTGAAGTAAGACTCACTGGTCTATAATTTCCTGGGCTATCTCTACTCCCTTTCTTGAATAATGGAACAATATCCGCAACCCTCCAATCCTTCAGATCCTCTCCTGTCTCTATTGATGATGCAAAGATCATTGCCAGAGACTCAACAATCTCCTCCCTCGCCTCCCACAGTAGCCTGGGGTACATCTCGTCCGGTCCCGGAGACTTATCCAACTTGATGCTTTCCAAAAGCTCCTGTACATCCTCTTTCTTAATATCAAGATGCTCAAGCTTTTCAATCCGCTGTAAGTCAACCCTACAATCGCCAAATTCCTTTTCCGTAGTGAATACTAAAGCAAAGTACTCATTAAGTACCTCTGTTATCTCTTCCGGTTCCATACACAGTTTTCCACTGTCACACTTGATTGGTCCTATTCTCTCACATCTTATCCTCTTGCTCTTCATATACTTGTAGAATGCCTTGGGGTTTTCCTTAATCCTGCTTGCCAAGGCCTTCTCATGGCCCCTTCTGGCTCTCCTAATTTCATTCTTAAGCTGCTTCCTGCTAGCCTTATAATTTTCTCGATCTCTACCATTACCTAGTTTTTTGAACCTTTTGTAAGCTTTTCTTTTCTTCTTGACTAGAACTTCTGCAGACTTTGTACACCACGGTTCCTGTACCCTACCATCCTTTTTCTGTCTCATTGGAATGTACCTATGCAGAACCCCACACAAATATCCACTGAACATTTGCCATATTTCTACTGTACATTTCCCTGAGAACATCTGCTCCCAATTTACACTTCCAAGTTCCTGCCTGATAGCTTCATATTTCCCCTTACTCTAAGTAAACGCTTTCCTAACTTGTCTGTTCCTATCCTTCTCCAATGCTATGGTCAAGGAGATAGAATTGTGATCACTTTCCCCAAAATGCTCTCCCACTGAGAGATCTGACACCTGACCTGGTTCTTTTCCCAATACCAGATCAAGTGCAGCCTCTCCTCTTGTAGGCTTATCTACGTATTGTGACAAGAAACCTTCTTGAACACACCTAACAAATTCCACCCCATCTAAACCCCTCACTCTAGGGACATGCCAATTGATATTTGGGAAATTAAAATCTCCCACCACAACAACCCTGTTATTATTACACCTTTCCAGAATCTGTCTCCCTACCTGCTCCTCGATGTCCTTGTTACTATTGGGTGGTCTGTAAAAAAACACCCAATAGAGTTATTAACCCCTTCCTGTTCCTAACTTACATGCATAGAGACTCCATAGACAATCCCTCCACGTCTTCCTCTTCTGCAGCCGGACACTATCTCTGGTCAACAGTGCCATGCCCCCACCACTTTTGCCTCCCTCCCTGTCCTTTCTGAAACATCTAAAGCCTGGCACTCGAAGTAACCATTCCTGCCCCTGAGCCATCCAAGTCTCTGTAATGGCCACAACATCATAGCTCTACATATTGATCCACACTCTGAGCTCATCCACTTTGTTCATAATACTCCTTGCACTAAAATAGACACATCTCAAACCATCAGTCTGAGTGCGTCCCTTCTCTATCACCTGTCTATCCTCCCTCTCACATTGTCTCCAGGCTTTCTCTATTTGTGAGCCAACTGCCTCTTCCTCCTTCTCTTCAGTTTGGTTCCCACCCCCCAGCAATCCTAGTTTAAACTCTCCCTAATAGCCTTAGCAAACCTCCCCGCCAGGATATTGGTCCCCCTGGAATTCAAGTGCAACCCGTCCTTTTTGTACAGGTCACGCCTGCCCCAAAAGAGGTCCCAATGATCCAGAAATCTGAATTCCTGCTCCCTGCTCCAATCCCTCAGCCACGTACTTATCCTCCACCTCACTCTATTCCTATACTCACTGTCATGTGGCACAGGCAGTAATCCCGAGATGACTACCTTTGTGGTCCTGCTTCTCAGCTTCCTCCCTAACTCCCTGTAGTCTGCTTTCAGGGCCTCCTCCCTTTTCCTATGTAAGTCTTTGGTAGCAATATGTACCACAACCTCTGGCTGTTCTCCTTCCCACTTCAGGATATTGTGGATGCAATCAGAAACATCTCGGACCCTGGCACCTGGGAGGCAGACTACCGTCCGTGCTTCTTTCCTGCATCCACAGAATCGCCTGTCTGACCCCTAACTATAGAGTCCCCTATCACTGCTGCCATCCTCTTCCTTACCCTACCCTTCTGAGCCACAGGGCCAGACTCTTTGCCAGAGGTGCGGCCACTGTTGCTTTCCGCAGGTAGGCCATCTCCCCCAACAGTCCTCAAGCAGGAGTACCTATTGCCAAGGGGGACAGCCAAAGGGGTACTCTCTAGCTTCTGACCTCTGCCCTTCCCTCTCCTGACTGTTATCCACTTATCTGTCTCCCGACGCCCCGGAGTGACTACCTGCCTATAGCTCCTCTCTATCACCTCCTCACTTTCCCTGAGCAGACGATGGTCATGAAGCTGCATCTCCAGTTCCCTAATATGGTCCCTAAGAAGCTGCAGCTTGACGCACCCGGAGAAGATGTGGCTGTTCGGGAGGCTGGGAGTCTCCCAGACTTTCCACATCTGACACCGAGCACAGAACACTGGCCTCATACACATTATTCCTGTCTGTATTCTACACACTTAACCTACCTCGCCTCCACCCATTATCGCCAAAGCCCCATTGAGCCAAAGCCTTCCTACTATGTCTCCCTCTATGCCATCACCTGCTCCTCCAACGTCCACTCCATAAGGTGCCTCCTTTTAAACTCTTCTCGCTGTTTTCACTGGCTGACATCCATGTGCTTGCATTGTCCTTTCCCGATCAAACTGCTGAAGAAATTAATCTCATATTCTTGATATTTATTGCTTATTTATTTATTTATTATTATTTCTTTCTTTTTGTATATGGTGACATATATGTACTTCGTTAATAAATTTACTTTGAACTTTATAATACCTAGTTATATTAACCACATAACATTAGATTTTCTGAATTAATAACCTGCAGTTTTCATGATGGGGAGAATTTCTTTTACTAAGTATGCAGCTGTTGCTGCAATTGCCGCCAGCATGTCATTGTCTGTGTCTATAGTTATGCCTTTGTCCTATTCAGATCTTAATTTGTTATTTTTTTCCTCGAGCAGATCAATGAACACCAGGGGCTGGCTGCTTAGCAAAATGTCCGTGATGTGACACCTGTCAGGAATGCAAGGAAAGCAGCCGAGAGTTAATGCAATCAAATGCATGTCTTTGATGGATAACTCTGAAGATATCTTGTAATTGCCCTGGAGGATCTCCCAGATCCCATTAATTCTAAGATCCTGACACAACCTTGCCACACAATTGGTTTACCTCACAGAGGAAAAAGCAGAAAACAGCAGGCCTGGAATTTGAAGAACATAAAGAAACAGAGGGCCAACTATCATACTGGATGCTCTTCAACAGTGGATTATCCAGGAAAACATTTTTTTTTACCTCTGGATCAACATCCACTGTCAATCTTTCTCTGACTGTCATAGTTGGGATAAGTATGACAAGTCAGATATGTCTATTCTCGTCGGAGCACATGAGTGAACATTTGTTGATGAGGCACATAAATTCTTCTGCCAAAAGCATGGGTTATAAAGCTGTTTCTAAGTCCTCAAAGCTAGCCCTTCATACTGCTTGGTCCAGTATGTTCTCAGTTACCACCTTTCTATAAAATGATTGCCAAGTGCAGATCATTGATACTTTAATGTTCAAAGGGGCTGATTATTCTTCTGTGGGATGACTGTCACACACCACTAATATGGATTCCTGGAGTCTGTACCACTCATGCTGAGGACAGTCAGTGCTTTTACTTTTGAAACACTTTTGCTCAAATTAGATGATTTAAAATGTTAACATCAGGTGCTGAGGTAGTGCATGCCTCAAGATTTCTGTAATACCTGTGGAAAATTCCTGAGAATGTATTCAACTGAGCTCATTGCTTACACGCGTGAGAGTCCCCTGCTCAGGCAGACAAGCTTCTCAGCAATGTAAGATCACTCATAATTAGGAACCACAAAATGGCATGTCTAGTGCACTGCTTGGGTGAAACAGCTGCTGTTCATGAAGTGCTGCTCGTTCACATCTGGCTGCATGAAATCATCCAAAGGCCCCTGAGGCAAAGCCAGGTCTCTGCTCAGGAGCACTCAGTCTCCTTCCACATCCATGAGAAAAGACCTCACTCTGTGCTTCCCCTTCAACATCACTGAACCCTTCCAGTGTACAAATCAAGGGGTAATGGACATGTGTCGCCATAGAGGTTCTTTTTTGCAGGCTGATCCAAATCTGCTTTCTACCAAGGTTATGGCATTTCTGTAACAGGAAGAAATGGGCACAATAAAACAATTGATATAGTTACATATATATCGTATAGACAGTATCGCAACATGTCATCACTGGTCTGTTGCTGCTGTAAGGAATCTGTGCAGAGAAGATATGTGAGCTGCACGTGATCCATACACTCTTATGCCAATCACATCTGTGGTGGCGTCTTCTAAGTGTTTGAGTTTCACCTCCCTCTTCCTATCTGTACTGCCTTTGAATGAAGGAATTATCAAGTGAATAAAATTGAAGCTCTACGTATTTCAGAAAGCAACAGGATCTTATTACCTCCATTTTATGGTCTCCACTAAATTATTGAAAATGAGTATATTCGAGGCTCATCAAACATGCTATGTACAATTTATGCATATGAATGATTATAGTTAATCTTCCACATTTTACAGCTGCAGCCTGCTTCATTAGAAAAGCAAAATACTGCAGCTGCTGGAAATGCGAGGAGAAAAATAGGTGGGGAAAGCAGAAGTAGTTCATGAAGCATGTGTGAAGATAAAAATAGTGATTGTTCCCGCTCAGTGAGCTTTTATCAGGATTGGGAACAGTTGCAGATGAAACGGACTGTTTCCAGTTCTGGTGAATGGTCATCAACTTGAAATGTCAAATATGATTTTCTTCTGACAAACACTGCCTGGCCTGCTGAGGGCTTCCCATGTTTTCTGCTTTTATTTCTCCAAATGTCTCTCATTTTTGTTCCTGCTAGTCCTAATTTTACACCATTTTCATTATTTTCCCAGAGATAAATTTGTTTTAATTTCCTCATATATTACAAAGATGCACAAATTGGTAGGCAAATTGGAAATTGTAAGTCGCCTTATGTTAGTGGGTGGTTGATATCGAGTTGAAACTCTGCAGACAAAGGCCTGCTTCCATGTTGAATGACTCTGTAACTCTATGTCCTACGTACAAATAGCTAATTTGACAAATGGCAAGTTTATTTATTTATACGTTCTTATTTCTTACCTTGGCACTTTTCCTCAAGTCTGGCAGCACTGTTTCAGTATAATTCTGTCATTTCCAGGTTAACAGCATGGCTGTGATCTATGTGACGGCTACCCATTCTGGCTTTCCCCTACATTCGTTTGTACCACCTGCCATGCTTTTCCCATTTCAATCTGTAAAATTCAGTCTTTCAGACCTCACTCTCCACCTCTCATCTTTGAGAATGAATCTAACTTATATACACAATGGAAATATTGATTACTGCAAACAGTCACTGAATCAAAGTGAATAATATGTTTGTTATGATATTGTTACAGAAAGGGGCAAAGAAAACAAAAGAAAATGGCGCACTTTTACAAAAAGCTTAGAAAAATAGTTCAGTGAACATTCTAGGATTAGGTGCCTGTGTCTAATGATTTTTTTTACAGAATACAGTTCATTGGAGATTCTACTCAACATTTCTAAAACCTCTAGTTAACTCATTGATACCCACATGGAAGACTGACTTTCAGTATTAGAAAGCAGCTACCATAAAAAAGTTATGAAATATGCATGTTCACATTCATTCTGTGCATACAGTCAAAGTACAGTAATCAAGAAATTTTCCAGTTATGTTATAAGAAGCAGATTGTAGAAGGCTTCTATCACCTGTTTCAATATATGGGCTACTGTTGAATATGTGCAGTCAAATATCACGTAGAATTCCTTCCCCCTTTTCATCTGTTTCAGAAGAGGCTTAGCATCTCTGTTACCTGCCGGCAGCTGACGAATTTTAACTTTAATGTTGTATCTGGAGGGGGCTTTCATTAGTTCTTGTAATCGAATAAGACCTGGGAAATAAAAAGCCCAAGACTTTATAAAAACTGTATTAATTACACAAATCACAAATTCCACTCTATCTTCTGATTAACATCTATGATCAATCATTTTTCATATTTCTAAAATATTCAACTTACACCACTGAACATTTTCAAACCTCCTGCTGCCTGTGGGCACTCAAACTCAGGAATATTTCTAATACACACTGCTAACAGCTACTGGCTGATCCAGCTAAGTACTACGAAATGCCTCTCCAGCATTCCAAAGTCTAAAATGTACCCTCTTGGCACCTGTTTAAATAGATGATGGATTAGTTCAGTGATACAACTACAGAAGGGTCTCCGATGTATGAACACAATGGTGGCCTATGTATCGACTGCCTGAGGCTCTTTTGCAATCCTGCTCTCAGCCATAAAGGGCTTCACCTTTGCACAGAAAACAAAGTATCACATTATCACCTTAGCCCTCCACGTTTTATGTTTACACCTCAACATTTTCCATGTTCATTGAGAGCTTTAGTTCATGGATAGCAAGTGCTTTTAATTTTCTTCTAATGGCAACATCCCACTTATTCCTCGGAATTCCTGACACACAAATATGCAAAGTGGAGAATGAACCTTCAGTGTGATACAAGAACCATAAGACTGAGAAACAGGGGATGCATCTACTTAAGAATTACCCACCTACATTTGAGGATTTGTCGGATGTTTGCAGTTCCCACATTGGCCTCACTGTCCATTTCAGGATTCGCAAAAAACAGAGTGGAAACAAGTGCATTGGCGCTGCTTCCTGCACGCATGCTGAGCTCGTTGACTTTATTAACTTTATCTCCAACTTTCACCCTGCCCTCAAGTTTACCTGGTCCATTTCCGACACGGCCCTCCCCTTTCTAGATCTTTTTGTCTTTGTCTCTGGAGACAGCTTATCCACTGATGTCTACTATAAGCCTACTGACTTTCACAGCTATCTGGACTATTACTCTTCTCACCCTGTTTCTTGCAAAAATGCCATCCCCTTCTCGCAATTCCTCCATCTCCGCTGCATCTGCTCTCAGGATGAGGCTTTTCATTCCAGGACGAGGGAGATGTCCTGCTTTTTTAAAGAAAGGGGCTTCCCTTCCTCCACTATCAACTCTGCTCTCAAACCCATCTCCCCTATTTCACGTTCATCTGCTCTCACTCCATCCTCCCGCCACCCCACCAGGAATAGGGTTCCCCTGGTCCTCACCTACCACCCCACCAGCCTCCAGGTCCAACATATTATTCTCCGCAACTTCTGCCACCTCCAACGGGATCCCACCACTAAGCACATCTTTCCCTCCACCCCTTCTCTGCTTTCTGCAGGGATCGCTCCCTACACAACTCCCTTGTCCATTCGTCCCCCCCATCCCTCCCCACTGATCTCCCTCCTGGCACTTATCCTTGTAAGCAGAGCAAGTGCTACACATGTCCTTACACTTCCTCCCTCACCATCATTCAGGGCCCCAGACAGTCCTTCCAGGTGAGGCGACACTTCACCTGTGAGTCGGCTGGGGTGATATACTGCGTCTGGTGCTCTCGATGTGGCCTTCTATATATTGGCTAGACCCGACGCAGACTGGGAGACCGCTTTGCTGAACACCTACGTTCTGTCCGCCAGAGAAAGCAGGATCTCCCAGTGGCCACACATTTTAATTCCACATCCCATTCCCATTCCGACATGTCTATCCACTGCCTCCTCTACTGTAAAGATGAAGCCACACTCAGGTTGGAGGAACAACACCTTATATTCCATCTGGGTAGCCTCCAACCTGATGGCATGAACATCGACTTCTCTAACTTCCGCTAATGCCCCACCTCCCCCTCGTAACCCATCTGTTACTTATTTATATACACACATTCTTTCTCTCACTCTCCTTTTTCTCCCTCTGTCCCTCTGACTATACCCCTTGCCCACCCTCTGGGTTCCCCCCCCTTGTCTTTCTCCCTGGGCCTCCTGTCCCATGATCCTCTCATATCCCCTTTGCCAATCACCTGTCTAGCTCTCGGCTCCATCCCTCCCCCTCCTGTCTTCTCCTATCATTTTGGATCTCCCCCTCCCCCTCCCACTTTCAAATCTCTTACTAACTCTTCCTTCAGTTAGTCCTGACGAAGGGTCTCGGCCTGAAACGTAGACTGTACCTCTTCCTAGAGATGCTGCCTGGCCTGCTGCGTTCACCAGCAACTCTGATGTGTGTTGCGTGGAAACAAGTATCTTTGATTCTGTGTAGCTTCCTTCGAAAAAGATAGGCGGAAGTATAGGATGTCACTAATTCCCAAAACCTGACAAACATCCTATAGATTGGAGATGTTCTGAAACTGAATACTCCTTACCCTAAAATAAAAGAGTTTCAAACACCTTTTGACGTAATGTTGATGAAAAGTTCACGGATTAGAGATGTTTGATAATAGTGAATAGAGAAGAATATGATTGGCAATGTTGTAAGCTTACTTCCAAGAGGCCATAGTAGGTCCTAAATTCCCTGGATCCCAATCAATAAAGTAGGAAAAATAACATAAATATTGGAGAAATTATCCATTTATCTTTGTAGAATAATCATATTTTCCAGATTTCCTCACAGTATAGATGAATCTCATTTTGGCTTCTCAAGTTCACACTTGCCCACACATCTTGTTTGCCCACTATTTTTACCAGTCACCTATTCTCCTTACATTCTTATCAACATCAATCCTGCCCTCCACTCCTCTCCTACCTTACAGATCCTTCCACTTACCTGCACATTATATGTCAATTACCAATTTACATACCTTTAGGATTTGGAAGAAACCAGAGCACCCAGGGAAGACTTACTCGGAGAACATAAAAACTCCACACAGTCTACATTGGTGGTAAGATATGAAACAGGATCTCTGGAATAATCAGGCACCAGCTTGGCTAGCTGTGCCACGGTTCTAACTTGTGTGTTATATTTCTCAGTGTACATTCCTGGAAACAATCCATGTAGCTTAGAGTTCTGTACTAATTCAGGATGAAACTCAACAGTGAACCTCTTTCCAGACCAGCTTAGCAAATATGCATTCCACAAGTAGACGGAAGATAGCTTCATCCCCAAAGCAGCTGCTCAAGAACAGCACGCAATGCTGCCAACACTCCAGCTGTGCAATTATGCACAGTGTCAAGAACCATTCTCATCACTGGTCAAGCAATGCCTTAGCTCATCTGAATGTTCCCGTGGTGGAGCGTTCTGCCAAATGATCTGGACCATCTCTTCAGGGGACATCTGATTAGATCCACCATTTCTTTTTCTCTGCAGAGCGTACATAGATTAGCTCATGGTCAAACGTGTTCCTGCATACAGAAGTTCATAAACATATACAGTATCTCCCTCAGTTGACTCTCACTGAATACTAAACAAACAACACTCTGCAGTTTTCAAAGCAAAAATGCTCAGTAGATTGTATCTCCACAATATCTCTCTAGTCACCAACAAATACATTTTCACTTGCACTACTGACATTTCCAAATTAACATAATTACCATGCGGAAATTTTTGTTGCTGATTTATATATTTTGCATTGTTACTTTCAGACAGTGTTTCTGTTCCCATACCAACATCAAATGTTTTGAACCATTTGGACAAGATGAAACATTTCATATCCCTTTGCTACACTTAGTTATTGGGATATTCTAAAGTACTTAATATGAAGACCAATGAAACATAAAATAAGGTATCAGTAGATTAGAACCCCGAGGAGCAAACAAATTGCACCAAACTTAGATTTTCATGCCTTGAAAGAAACCATCTATGTGCTGTAGTTATGCAATAAGGACTTGCTCTTGTTACCTTGGATGAGAGAACTCTGTTAAGAACACATAGTAGCTGGTATGTAATGGCGAATCCATGTGGAGAGAATTCACACAGAGCTATCTTCCACTCCTCAAAACTGGAGTGAAGGCATGTTATCCTCAATCTGAGGGATTGTCTATAAAGAAGATGTTGGTAATTGAGTTTATAATAAAGGATCAAATCGTCAATCACTTACAGAAGCTAAAGTTAATCAAGACCAGGCAGCAGAGTTGATGAGTATGGTCTGTAAACACCAGGTGAATCTTGTACATGGAAATTAAACTGTTTTTGTTCATCTTGAATTGTGTGAGAGTGCTGTGCATAACAAATTTTTTTTTGATTTAGTGACCTATTGTATCTGGACAAATCCAGTAACAGTAAATTATGAATAATATAATTGAAAATGAAATTCTGGAATAACTTTACTGGATTTCATCAAAGTAGCAACTGGAAGAATAGAATCTTAACAATTAGATCTCTTACATAAGGTGATGGTCTACATTCCATTCAAAAATATTGAAGGAAGCAAGCTATTTGTCTCACAGTGTTTGAACTCTAAGAGATTTACATAAACTTAAAAACTCATCCTCTGATACAATGGATTAGGTTGTTTGCTCACAGAAATTTTCAATGCTGATTTGTCCTTGATCCTCCCTCACTGGAGTGCTTCATATTTTATATTAATTTGGTTTATGATTTATTCTCTAGAAAATGTAGAAGACATATATATAATATATAATATGTTTGCTGAGAAGATATCTATTTTCCAATTGAATCTATTTTCTTAGTTGATGGAGCGCTATCAACTGGATGAAGTGGCTTCAGGAAAGAGGTGGTGTGGTGTGGTGGGGTGGGGAGGAGAGGAGCTTGTTGGCACAAGGAGACCATGCAAAAAAAAAAACAAAAATGCAGAAGGGCTAGAGATTATTCAACTCTCTGTGGTATAGCCCAATGGAAAACAAATTCAAAGTTCAAAGTAAATTTATTATCAAAGAACATATATGTCACCATATACAACCCTGAGATTCACTTTCTTACAGGGATGCTCAGCAAATCCAAGAACCATAATAGAGTCAATGAAAGACTGCACCTGACAGGACGGAGAAACAACCAGTGTGCAAAAGACCACAAAACTGTGCAAATACAAAAGAAAGCAACAAATAATAAATAAATAAATAAATAAATAAATAAATAAGCAAGCAAGCAACAAATATTGAGAACATGAGATGAAGAGTCCATAAATGTTAGTCCATTGGTTGTGGAAATATTTCAATGAAGGGGCAAGTGAAGTTGAGTGAAGTTATCCCCACTGATTCAAGAACCTGATGGTTGAGGGGTAATAATTGTTCCTGAACCTGGTCGTGTAAGTTCTGAGGCTCCTGTACCTTTTTCCTGATGGCAGTAGCAAGAAAAAAACATGACCTGGGTGGTGGAGGTCCCTGATGATGGATGCTGTTTTCCTATGACAGTGTACCTTGTAGATATACTCAATGGTGGGGAGGGCTTTAACCATGATGGACTGGGCCATACCCACCATTTTTTGTAGGATTTTCCATTCAAGGGCATTGGTATTTCCATATCAGGCTATGCCACAACCAGTCAATATACTCTCAACCACACAACTTTACAAGTTCATCAAAGTTTTCGCTGTCATTTTAAACCTTCAGAAACTTCTAAGGAAGTAGTGACACTGCTGTGTTTTCCTCGAAATTGCACTTGTGCTGGGCCTAAGACAGGTCCTCTGAAATAATAACACTGTGGATTTTAAGGTTGCTGACCCTCTCCACCTCTGATTCTCCTATGAGGACTGGCTCATGGACCTCTGGTTTCCTCCTTGTGAAATCAATAATCAGCTCCTTGGTCTTGGTGACACTTGCTGACAGTTGTAATGGTACCACTCAGTCAGATTTTCAATCTCCCTCCTATATGCTGGTTCATTACCACCTTTGATCCAGCCAGGTGCCAACAGCAAACTTAAATATGGCTTTGGAACTGTACTTAGCCACACAATCATAAGTGTGAAGTGAGTAGAGCAGAGGACTAAGCACACAGCTTTGTGGTTCACCTGTGCTGATGGAGATTGTGGAGGAGATGTTGTTGCCAATCCAAACTGACCGTGATCTGCAAATGAGGAAATTGAGAATCCAATTGCACACAGGGGTATTGAACCTAATTGATAAGTTCTGAGGGGATGATAGGATTGAATGCAGAGCTTCAGTTAATAAAGAGCATCCTGATGTATGCATCTGTGCTATCCAGATGTTCCAAAGTTGACTGAAGAGCCAGTGAAGTGGCATGTGTTGTGGATCTGTTGCACTGGTAGGCAAAATGAAGTGGATCCAAGTTGTTTCTCAGGCAGGAGTTGATATGTTTCATCACCAGCTTCTCAAAACACTTCATCACTGAGGACATAAGTGCTTCTGGACGATAGTCACTGAGGCAAGTTACCAGACTCTTCTTAGGTACCACTATAATTGAAACCGGCTTGAAGCAGGTGGGTACCTTAGACTGCTGAAGCAAGAGGTTAAAGATCTCAGAGAATACTCTAGCCAGTTGATCAGCGCAGGGCTTTGTACTCAACCACGTACCCAAACTAGGCTAGACGCTTTCCATGGGTTCACCGTCCTAAAGGATGCTCGCACGTCAGCCTCAGAGACTGAAATCACCGTGTTATTGGTGGCTGTGGGAGTTCGTGTTCTCCACTTTTTGATGGTGAAAGCAAGCATAGAAGGCATTGAGCTCAACTGGAAGCAAGGCTCTGCTGTCACTTGCGTCACTTGATTTAACTTTGTAAGAGGTGACAGCGTTCAAGCCCTGCCACAAATGTTGAGCATCCTTCATTGATGCAGGTTTAGTCCCGAATTGCCACTTCACCCATGAGATGGCTTTCTGGAGACTGTACCTGGACCTCTTGTATCTTACTTGGTCACCAGATCTGAATGCCTCTCATCTGGCCCTCAGCAGATTGTGGATCTCATAGTTCATCCAGGACTTCCGATTAGGGAAGACTCAGAATGATTTTGTGGAGACAGATTTGCCTATGACTATTTTTATCTAGTTCATGACAACTGTGGTGTATTCATTCAGATCCACTGATGAGTCATTGAACACAGCCCAGTCTACTGACTCAAATCAAACATAGGAAATGTACCATAGGTTTGATATTGGAAGTTCATTTAACATTTACCAAAGTAATACACAAAAGATTTTAGGTAAAGCTTCAGACATTAGGAACTACTGACAATGTAACTATTGTCATTGGGGTTTGTGGGGGTTGGTGGATGGAAGAAGTGTTATGAAGATGGAAGGTATGATTAAAAACCAGAAAGCAAAGGATTGGACAAGGTTGATGTCCTATTGGGGTTACTCATTACTTTTATACATACCTCTCATCTAGATTTATCAATTAAGGAAATAGCGTTTATGAGAAATAGTTGGGAGAATTGCCAAAAGATTCATGAGGATAGTAAAATGGTCAACAGAACAGGCAAATGAATGGAAATTAAAATGATTTTGGATATAAGCAAAGCGATCTTCTCGAGGAAACAATATATCCACCTTCAATGGACACAAATAGGGCATCAGATGACTGGAGGACAGCAGGTGTTGTTTTCCTTTTGAAAGAAGCCAGTATGGAAAAACTGGTAATTGTAGGCCTGCAAGCTGAACATAAGTGATAGGAAGATATTGGAAACAACTGAGAGAGAGGATGAATAATGACTTGGAAATGCACTGACTAATCTGACTGCAAAAATGGCTTTGTCAACAGCAGATCCTATCCGGCCAATGTCACCGAGTTCCTTGCAGAGGTAGCAAAGTGTATTCACAAGGGCAGGGCAGTAGATGCGATTTACAAGGACTTTAGTAAAGCCTTTTACAAAGTCCCAATCTTGCGATTGGTTCAAAGGGTTATGGTTCATGGATCCAGGGCAAACTGGCAAACTGAATCCAGAATTGTCATAGCAATAGGAGTCAGAGGACCATGACAGAGAGTTGCTTTCGGATGCCTGTGACTAGTGGTGTCTCACAAGGATCAGTGCCTGCACCCTAGTTGTTTGTAATATGTACAAATGACTTGGATGCAGATGTGGGTAGATAACACAAGGTTTGGTGGGCTCATTGATTGTATGGAGGATAGTTTCAGCCTGCAGAGAGATATGAATCTTTTAGTGAAACAGACAGACAAATGTGAACTGAGACATACACTATGAAGGGTAGGATTTTAAGGAGGGACCTCAGAGTTCAAGTCCATAAATCCTTGATGCTGGCAATGGTTAGGAAGCTATACCAGAATGTCATCCCCATTTGTCAGAGCATTGAATATAGAGTGAGGAAGGTTATAAAACCTTGATCAGACCCTGGTTGGAGAATTATGCACAGTTCTGGTCACCAAGGTATGGGAAGGATATGATAACGCTGGAGAGAACTCGAAGGAGATTTGCCAGGATGTTGTCTGGGAAGGAGCAGTTCAATCATTAGAAAAGGCAGCAGAAACTTTATTTTTTTCCTCTCTGAAGCAGAAGTGGTTAAGGAGGGACATGACTGAAGTATATAAATTTATGTTGGGAATAGGTAGGATAAACTGCTGGAAACTTTTTTTCCATAAACACATATATAGAGCATAAGATCGTAGGCACAGCACTGGACAGTGTATTTGGCCCATGATATTGTGCCAATCTTGAAGCCAATTAATACTCAATGTCCTCCTCCTTTGTATCATCCATACCCCTCCATTCTCTTCCTATTTATGCGTCTATTTAAAAGCCTCTTAAACTCCAGCAAACTGCCTATTTCTACTACTACCCTTGGTAAACGCAGTCCAGGCACCTACCACTCTCTACATTACCTCTCACGTCACCTTTAATCTCCCCCCCCCCCTTTACTTTAAAAGCCTGTCCTCTGGTGCTTGACATTTCAGTCCTGGGAAAAGATTTTGTCTACCATACCTACGCCTCTCATAATTTAAAAAGAATTTCCATCAAGTCTCCTCAGCCTCTAATGCTCTAAGGAGAACAACCCAAGTGTGTCCAACCTTTCCTGAAAACTCATACTCTCTAATCCAGGTAGCATCTTGGTAGGCCTCTTCTGCACCCTTTCCACA
Organism: Mobula birostris; assembly: GCF_030028105.1. Taxonomy (NCBI): domain Eukaryota; kingdom Metazoa; phylum Chordata; class Chondrichthyes; order Myliobatiformes; family Myliobatidae; genus Mobula; species Mobula birostris. Next base: position 70,040,712 of record NC_092375.1, on the reverse strand, counting down.
CCCTTTCCACACATCTACATCCTTCCTGCAACCAGATAAACCTACAGAACATAGGCTCAATATAAGTGGTAAGAAATTCAGAGAGGAGATGATGTGGGTGTTCATCACCAAGAGATCAGAATGTGCCTTTAATGCACCCCTGAGAGAATGGTTGAAGATGGGTCTTAATGAGCACACAGAGCACTTAAGAATAGGGGGCCATGACCAAAGTACTGGGCAATGGTTTGGCAGCAGAAGAGGACCAAGAGAACCAAAAGTAAAAAATTACACAAGTTATTAGAAGTTGCTGGACAAGAATAATCAGAAGACTTCAAGAATTAAAAAACACAAATTCAACTGTTGGAGTTGTAATTAATGGATTTGTACACAAAATCAAGGATTCACAGTTGATCACACACCAGATATTTAACCATTCTGCAGTTGGAGTCATGTGCAGAGAGTTATGCATTTACAAAAATGCAATAATCAAAGGAGAAGATGCATTAAAAATATATTCCAATGTCACTGCAAATGAGTAACAATTTTTTTTCTTTCTACTGTACCAAGTAAGTTTTAAGTCTTTAGAAGAAAAGGAAATTTTAATACAGTTTACACTAGTTATCAAAATGGTAATTGCTAAGTATTTAAATGTGAATAACTGCTAGAAGAAAACTTTACAGTGAAGATGTTTATGGTGTAGAATTTTCTTCCTAATCACTGAAGTAAGGGAATGAGTCTTTTTAAAAGGAAATCAGATTATTCATTGAAAAGAAATGACACTATAAAGTATGGATGTTTTGAGATTATACCATTGATCATGCAGAGGAAGTCATCAATGTAGGCAGGGCCAAATGTCCTGTAACATTCCATGATTCTATGAGCACAAAAATGAATGGAATAGGGATCAAATTTATGTTCAGTTAGATCCACTCCATCTACAAGTACACAATTCCTGCATTATGGATGTCTTTTGTCTCTTGGCATGGAAAACGACTTGGTTTCACACTTCCACCAAAATATCTCTCAAAAGACTCAGCACCTCCTGACTCATCATCCTTTATGGAGTATTTAATCAAGATCATTTCTAATTTTCCTTAATCTTTATCTTGCTACAGAAAATGATCTTCCTCTTCTAAATGTGCATTCTGCAACTCTATCATTTCCAAGTGGCATCAGAACACTGTTCCTTCAGAAAGGTGTATCTAATTAACCAAGGATGGTTCAGGCATGAATCTGGTTCAAGCTCGACTGCAGTAAGAGTTGCAATGTTATTCAAAAAATACAGATTTAATTTCAGTTAGAGGTCTTTTACAACTTTCCACCCCAGGAAACAGGCTGACTAAACTAAATGACTAAATGATTGAAATAGGCAACATTAAGAAAAATCCGATCGTATTTATCCCTCTGCAATTCTTACATGGCTGGCATAAAAGTAGCAGATTACATTGGTGCCTCTCAAGCCACTTACTAAGGCTGTCTTGGAGATCAAATAGCTACGGTTACAGATCCCGCAACTCACCTAAGTCATAGAGACACTGAATTAAATAGTAATAGCAGGATAACATCTGGCCGGGCTAAGCTACTAATTTTCTACCACACTTATATCACCTTAAGGTTACATTTGGTGTGAAACTTGAAACAAAATAAAAGCATAAGTTCGAGTTACACAGGACACTGTGAAGTTCAGTAACAGTTTCAACGGATGTAGTAATGATTGGGAATGAAACCTAGACAGGCTCTGAAGCATATCATTTAAATCTTAATTGGACACCACTTACAATCCTTATTAGTAAAGTAAATCATCCCTCACTTTACTGTTTAAACTGGTTCTACTACTAACAGAACAATTATAGCATCAGGTATTTAGTTTTCTAGTTAAATTAATTAGATATGAATAATTCAATATTTCTCAAGACACCAAAAACAATTGGTTGCAACTTATAATAATTAGTAGAATATTATGTGATACACAAAGCTGTGTGCCCATCAGGTGAAATATGCAGTACTCCATTTTTAATTTAACGTTATGTACTGAAGCATTAAAATATTGTTTATTCAAGGTTATTGTCAAAGTGTATAAATTCCATGAAAATAAAGTTTTTCGGTAGTAGCGGAGTGTACTACATCCATTACAAAGACAGGGCTGCTCAGTCTTTCAAAGGTAGAGGAGGCAGAGCCTGTTTCACGATAAGGTCATCGTGGTGCATGTGCCATTCATTCAATCTCTCAAGGGGGTTTTCCTCCGTTATCCTGGTAGCGGTCAATATTCTACCCCACCAACGTCAGGCAGGCACTGGAGGAGCTGAGCACTGTGATCAGCAGTCACAAAAGTACATGGACTTTTTCAGTCTTATGGTTTTGATATTCTATGCTTTTGTCCATTCTTGCTCGTTGTTTTTTGTGCAGGGAAGTGGGGTTCTGAAGGGTCAATGTTCTTGTTGCGTTTTGTTAGCTTTTTTTGTACAGGGGAGGGGGATTTTTGCGGGCCAATATTCTTGCCGTGGTTTGTGCGGGGGAGGGGGATTTGAGGGTCAATGTTCTTGTGTTTTATGTGGGGGGAGGCGGGTCCACTTACCCTGACATCAGTAGTTGGGAAGATGCTGTGGAGGCCAAACCATTGAGTATATTTAAAGCAGAGTTTGATAGTTTCTTGATTAGACAAGGCATCAAGGCTAACAGGGAGAAGGCAGGAGAATGGAGTTCAGAGGGATAATAAAGCAGCCATGATGGTATGTTGGAACAAACTAAATGGGCTCAATGGCCTAATTTTTCTATGTTATGAAATTTGCCTTTTGTCACAATAGGTCAATAGCGGATGCAATCTCACTGGCTCTCCACTCGGCCTCCGACCTCTTGGAGAATTGCAATACTCACGTCAGGTTTCTGTTTATTGATTACAGCTCAGCATTCAGCACCATCATACCCTTAGTACTAGTTAACAAGCTCTGAAACCTGGGCCTCTCTACCTCTGCAAACGTACCCTTGCCTTCCGCATTTGGAAAACCACAGTCAGTGCAGATCAAAAATAACATCTTCTCCTTGCTGACAGTCAACACCCACACAGCTCAAGGATGTGAGCCTAGCCCACTGCTCTACTCTCTGTATCCCCATGACTGCATGGCTAGGAACAGCTCAAATGGCAATGACATAGCTATTGTCCGCAGAATTTCAGATGGTGATGAGGATACGTACAGGAGTGAGATAGATCCGCTGGTTCATTGGTGTTACAATAACAACCTTGCACTGAATGTCAATAAGACCAAGGGACTTATTGTGGACTTCAGGAAGGGGAAGATGAGAGAACACACTCCAGCACACTTCAAAGGATCAGCAATGGAAAGGATGAGCAGTTTCAAGTTCCTGGGGGTCAACACCTCAGAAGATCTAACGTGGGCCGAACGTATCAATACAACTGCAAAGAAGGCATAGCAGTTGCTGTCTTTCATTTGGAGTTTGTCACCAAAGACTCCAGCAAGATTCTACAGATGTGCCGTGGAGAGCATTTTAACTGGAGCATCACCGTCTGGTCTGGAGGAGCCGCGGCACAGGATTGGGAAAAGATGCAGGAAGTTGCTAACTCAGCCAGTTCCATCATGGCCACTAGCATCCAGGCTATCTTCAAGAGGCAATGCCTCAAGATGTCAGCATCCATCGTTAAGGACCCCCATCACCCAGAACATGCTCTCTTCTCATCGGTACCATCAAAGAGGAGGTACAGGGGCATAAATACACATCTCAGCATTTTAGGAACAGCTTCTTCCCCTCCACCATCAGATTTCTGAATGGACAGCGAACCTATCTACTGTGCACGACCTCACTATTTTCCCTCTCTTTTTGTACTATTTATTTAATTTAATTTTATGAACCCCCTGGTTTCCTTGGCTACATAAGTCTAGGGAAGACACTTTCCGGTCCTGCCAAACTCATGAGATTGATACGGCTCTTCCACCTCAAACCCTGGTTTATGTGAATGCTGTGTCATTTGCTACCCTGTTACAAATTAATGCCATAAAATGACAGACAATATACTGCATATGATTAAAGGAATTAAATTTATGAATCTTAACTTAAGGGTTAGTAAAGAAAAACAAAAAGAAAAGGGCCCATTTTAATTAAACAGTCAAATGTGCACAAATTGGAACTCATCTTGAACTTCTCTGTCACTCACGGTCTGGACCCTTGGACTGCGTGAAAGTTCACAACACCTTTCGAACATCGCTCGCAATCCATCTCTAACAACGGGTCTCCCACCGGGTCATATCCTACAACTGGTTCTCCCCAGCATCTTCTCTCTTTATCTCCCACCGAACAAAAGCCCCCAAGACCAACCTCAATGTCCCTCACAAAAAAAACCTCCCCCCCAGTTCCACCATCCTAGTTGGACGGCACACATTCCTCATCATCCCTTATCTTCAACAATAACCCAAACAGGCTGAAAGCAGAACAGACTGCTCTTACAGAACTACTAAATGAAATACCTACAGCATAAGAGTAAAGATGTGAACCAGGGCATTATATATATATATATATATATATTCTTTATTGTCATTTATGGTGTTATAATTATGTATTGCACTGTAGTGCCACCACAAAACAACAAACTTTACTACATACAGGTATGCAGTGATATTAAGCATAATTCTGATTCTATAAGTTAACATAAACTTAAATTAACATTGCAAATGACAGAAAGAAACACCTTAAAACATATTGGACTTGAATATTTACCTGTGCTATCTTCATAAACAATGGTAATTGTCTTCCATTTGTAGTACTGCACCAGGTCCAGGATGGCTCTGCTAATAGATGTATATTCTGGATAAAGGTTAATGAAGAATGAGTCCTTCTGATCTAGTATGGGATGTTTCCAACGTGTCTGGATGTGTGGAACTTCCATTGCATTAGAGATAGATTGAACCGCACTTATTGAAGAACTGTGGGATGGTCCAAACACAGCTGCTACTCCTAGAGTAAGCTGATCACAAGCTAGTGGGTTGTAAAGAAATAATTCAGTCACTCTATACTGGTAATGCAAGACCTTTAGATTTGAAAGTTAGATGTACTCAACAGTTAAGAGGGTTGGATTTTTAATCATAGTTATAAGTTCTGAATAACAGGGCTCATTAGACCTGGTACACAATAATTCCTAGATAATTCTAAATTTAAATGTGGGTCTTCTTCAAATAGAGTTCCTGATCCAAGTCAGGTGTGAATTTTCATCAGAGTGAGGTCTGCAGAGAGTTTAGCTGCATTAAGCATATAAATGGGATTGTGCAAGATTAGGCTCAACCAATTGAACTGAGACAAAGGCAATTTTGACTTTTTATTTGATGTTAATATTAAATGCATCTCTTTTTTTCTTCCCCCCCCCCACCTTTCAATTTTCATGGTCAGTAAACTTTCCAGAAATGTGAAAGTACTCTTGGAGGAGAACTATCCCTAGTCCGGCTAACCTTCAGGTTGTGCTGTAAAGGCACCCAGCTGATGGAGTTAAACTTTCTTGCTTGCTGTTTGCTGCCACATATATTTTTGGGTATTAACATGTTTAAAAATACTTAGAACAACTTAAAATGAAAGCAGGTAGGTGATATCATTATATTTATGGCCAATCTAATTCTTCCATCTAACCCTTTATCTAAAAATAAGGTATGTGGAGTCTCTTTGTTTCAGAATTTTGCATTTTAGTTTCTTGATACAAAGTCAACCCACTCAATTCTGAGATTTACAATTCAACCCATAATATAAGAAAGCAATAATGGAATATATAGTACTCACCCCGTCTTGAAGCTTCAAAGCTGTCATAAAGATTAATTCTCTGTATGTCATATGTGAGTGTGGCATTAGGCATCAAAGTCTTATTTCTGTTTATACTGGTGATTGCAAACTTGAAGGCCATCTCTTCAATACTAATTGGCTCATTTTCAGTAGTTTCAAAAATACCTCCTAAAAGAAAACACACAGTTTAGCATTGTTTTTGAAGTTTAGTTGAGATCAGAAATATGTTCACATTGAATAATATTCTTTCAAAGTAAAATATACACATACTGTTAAGCATTTACTTTCAGTATGACTTGACCAAGGAGTCCAAAGAACAGAGAAGCATCTTTTCTCTCCTTCTCATCACATGCTAGTTAGATAGAACCACACACTGTACCTTGATTGCATTCACCAAACCCAAACTATAAGGATCTGCATTATAACACAAGTTGGATTGGGAATGTGCCTGGAAGTTGCAGCATACAACTTGACCCAACAAATTGCTTTTGCAAGTCCAGCTTCCACCACCTCCAACTTATTTGACAGAAAATAAAATACTTTTTAAAATTCAATGCAAGACTTCTTTGAATCTGCTAACACCTGAAACTTCCAAACAAATTCCAAAAGGCTGTGAACTACAGATGGAATGGGCCATGTTGCAGTCCCTTGTTCACGTTAGGAAACTTTCCCCTTCTGTCCCACAGAAGAAAGAATCCTAGTTACATGCTCAATGGCATACAAAATCCGAACAGATCCTAATTCCCCTGTTCAATGATTTCCTTGCACATTGGGAGGAGAGCAGGAAGGAAGGAGGTGGAAGAATCCACCCTCATACTACTCAGGACAGGCAGAACTATCTTGAAAATATAGCAAACCCACATTGGATTTTAGCCCATACTTCTTCCCATCACTACCAAGCTTACTTAGATCAATGATTTTATTTTATTTGTAATTGCTACGTTAATAAATATAAGGTAATCAATAAATGGATGGAAATAGTTGTGTCTGAACAGAATCAAGTTTCTGAATATTTATGCATGTCAATTTTTTAATTAATTGAGAGATGCAAGTCCCATATTTTAACTAATCCCAAAATGCATGACAACTTTGGAAGAGATTCATCCTCAATCGCAAAGTCAGGAGTCGTGCTCCGTTTCTAAAAACTGACACTTTTAACATATGTGATTTGAGATGAGTTTCTGCCTCGTGAGGTTTTCTGCAATAGGAAGTATTAATGTGCCATCTTACCCATTTGAAATGTGACACACCATTCAAGACTTCCAACTATATTGATTCCTCTTTCAACCTGATGGATTGATGAAACTAGTTGGCAAAGGTACACACCAAACAAGGTGAAAATCCTTAATTGGCTTATGTTACTGACTGATTTACTGTTGCCCTGCTACTGTGAAAATTTCCCACCTAGAAGCTGGATATATTAGTGCCTGTTTCTCATATGCAGATTGTCCTTGCTTCGATTCCCCACTGAAATTGTGCACAGTGAAAAAAACAGACATGGCACTTGCATGCCCAATTCATTTTAAAACATCACACAGTTTTATGGCCTCAGTGTATACCTGGTGTCACAAGTCATACACTGCAAATATCTTCCCTGACAGTCACAAATTGATGTATTTGGATGTAACCACCAATGAACATCACAGAAGATACAGGAGCTCAATGCAGTTATTTTGTTGTAGTTTGTATCCAAAGATACACGTTACTAATATCAGGAGGCACTGACTCGCTATCTTCAGAATTGACTGCAGACTGCCCAAACACTTAGCAAATTGTTCTTGAACTATCAGAAAAATTATCAAAATTTTTTTGTGATTATGCCAACAAACTCCCATCCCCATTATATTCTGACTCTCCCGGTACCCAGCTGTTAGCAATCTCATTCAAAAGGTTCCTAAGTGGTATTGTATTTGTAAAAACTCCAAATTCAATGTCTCTGGCTGATGTGCTGTATGCCAGGGTTAACAAAAACACTGGAAGCTACCACACCATGCCAATAATCTCTGCACAAAAAAGGATGTTATTTACCCATAATGACATTTTTCAGCAGTTCAGTTGTCAGAATCACTTGAATAAAAAATCAAATTTTAGAATTCTCAAAAATTACTGTGTTTTAGTAATTTTATGTATTCTGGTGTCATTCCCCTTTCACCACTTTATCTGTAAGTTTCTAAGTCTTAGCACTATACAAAACTATCATGAAGTTAATGTTTGGTTGCTAGCTGGATTTACTCTTTCATTTTGAGTCCACAAAATGTCCTGACAATCGACGAGAAGCACTTGCCCAAGATGAGAAGACTTGCCTGAGATTGCTTTTACAGACACCTGGACCTAGTTAACTGTAAAAGCAACTTCAGATGGCAGACTGGTACCCTACAGACCACTATTTGAACTACTGTGGGCTTGTCTTTAATTGTGGCTTTGGTTTTCCATGTTTTTCTTGCTGTTGCTGTTTTATTTCCACTGGATGGTATAACCTGTGTGTAATTTATATTATATGTGTTGTCTGCCCCTACATGCCTGTGATGCTGTTGTGAACAATTTTTTTCATTATACTGTAGCCCACTGTACAGTACAGTGAAAAGCACATGAAAAGCCTGTGCACATGACCATGCACTCAACTTAACTTGATATAAACTACTCCACCATTGTCCCAACGCTAAAATGACTGACATAGATGACTGGTCTCCATTATTCTCAGCTCACACTTATCCAAACTGAACTTCATTTGTCATTCCTCAACCCACGAACCCAGCTGATCATTATTCCTCTGTAAATCCTGATAAAGATTTCTACTGTCAACAAAAACACCAATTTTAGCGTCATGTCCAAACCTATTAACTATGCTTTGTATGTTCTCGTCCAAATCATTGACATAGGTGACACAGGATCTACCTAACCAGCTGAATTCCTTCAACAATTAGTTTTTTTTGCTCCAGATTCCAACATCTACAATCTCCCAGATATCCCATGCAGTGGCCATCTTGGTGTGAAACTGTGACAATCAAAAATCTCTCTATTTTAGACTATACAGAGGTACCCGGCAGGGCTGTCCTCTCAGTCCTTTGCTATTTAATGTGGCTCTAGAACCTCTTGCTATTGCTCTTCGGAATTCCAATAGTATTCAGGGTATTAGAGAGGGGATAAAATGCATAAGGTTTCATTGTATGCAGATGGCTTGTTAGTCTACATTTCAGATCCTGAGAAATCTATTCCTTCTATGTTATCCATATTCTCCGAATTTAGTAGTTTTTCTGGATATAAGTTAAGTTTATACAAAAGTGAGCTATTTCCCATTAATAATCATTTGGATCAGTATGAGCAATTACCTTTTAGTATTGCTAAAAATCAATTTACTTATCTTGGTATTAAAGTTACTAAGAATTTTAAAAATCTATATAAATATAGTTTTCTCCCATTAATTGATTATACCCAACAACTACTTTTTAAATGGTCTCCTATGAGACTTTCATTAATGGGTCGAATTAGTGCTATTAAAATGATAGTTCTACCGAAATTCTTACATATATATATATTTCAAGCAGTTCCTTCATTTGTTCCTATATGGTTTTTTGATAGAATAGACGCTAAAATTTTATCCTATATTTGGAACAACAAAAATCCTAGATTGAGTAAACCTTTATTGCAGAAATTAAAAAAGGATGGTGGTATGGCTTTGCCAAATCTTAGACTGTACTACTGGGCAATTAATATTCGATATATTACCTGTTGGATTCATTATTTAGACATATATGACTGTCCTTTATGGGTGGATTTGGAGAAAAACTCGGTGAAGGGGTATTCCTTGGCCTCTTTACTGGGAGCTCCCCTTCCTTTTCTGCTCTCTAAAATTGGTAGACAAGACCTTAATCCTATTATTAAACATACATTAAGAATTTGGTTTCAGTTTCGCAGATTTTTTAAATGAAATAATTTTGTCCTTTCTAGTAAAATATATCATAATTTTTTTTTTACACCATCAATTTTAGATCAGGCTTTTTTAATTTGGAAAACCAAAGGAATAATAACTTTTTCGGATTTGTTTATAGGGGATTGTTTAATGTCTTTTACTGAGCTAGCAGATAAATTTGATTTATCCAATGCACACTTCTTTAGATATTTATAAATTAGGAATTTTTTACATACTTTGCTTCCAAACTATCCCTCCGCTTATCCATCTACTATAATAGATACCCTCTTCCAGGTTAAACTGCTCCAAAAAGGATTAATAGCTTCAATTTATAAATGGTTATTGAATTTACGAACGATATCTAACAATAAAATTAAAGCTGCCTGGGAATTGGAATTTCAAGAGTTACTTTCAGATAATCAATGGAGTAAAATTTTTCATCTGGGAAATACTTCATCTATTTGTGCCCGTCATTCCTTGATACAGTTCAGGGTAGCGCATCGGGCACATATGTCAAAGTATAAATTAACCCATATTTTTCCCAATATTAATCCTATTTATGATAGATGTAATACTCAGGTGGCCACATTAACTCACATGTTTTGGTCTTGCATGAAGTTGGAGAATTTTTGGAAAGATGTTTTTAAAACTTTATCAAAAGAGTCTGGATTTACAATCAAACCTTATCAAATGAGTCTGGATTTACAACCAAACTTATTTACAGCTATTTCTGGGATTATTCCATCGGAAGCAGGATATACTCCTGCTCCGCTCAGCGGATGATAGCCTTTTCAACCCTATTGGCTAGGAAAGCCATTTTACTTAAATGAAAGGACCCCAACCCTCCTACCGCCTTTTATTGGCTTTCCTCTATCATGTCCTGTTTAAGTCTAGAGAACATAAGAAGTCGGACATTGGATACATCCTTTAAATTTGAAGAAATCTGGTGACGTTTTATTCAATATTTTCATATGATCTGATTTTTGTACTGATTCTCTACCAGCTATTTTTTCAGAACCTTGGATTTGATCAGAGAGTCTCTCTTCTCTTGGTTTTTCTCTCAGGATGGACTGCCCAGTCCTTTTTTTCTGTTTAGAATAGTGCTTTTTTTTTCTTTTTTTATATATATAAAAATTTCTAATAGTCCTTCCTTTCTTCATAAATTGATAAGAGGAGAATGAACTACATTCTTTTTTCTTTCTGTATTATACATTCTATATCAAATTTATACTTTGTAGATCAACACTATGTGTGATTCTGATATTGTTTATTTTACCTTCTGTATGTACTACTACTGACATATATCAGAGATATTCTCCTCCTGTTTGTATACACACTTTTTATAAAAAAAAATCAATAAAAAGATTGAAAAAAGAAAGAAACTGTGGGAAGCCAAGCATGGTGATGCATTATGTCCTTTGTCATCATCAGCATCATCACTCCTTTCCTTCTCAAATTCCCTCCTGCAATATTTCCCCCTCTTCTGGGGCCATGGGGGAGGTGGCGTGGGGGTGGAATTTGCAGCCCTGCAGAAGAAGGGGGCAGCGCAGCCAGTAGGGCCACTACTTCAAAGTTCCAGTGACCCCTGTTGAGTCCTGACCTGAGGGAGAGGGAATGCAATGTGCTGGGGTGTGTTGTATGCACAAAAAAGTGATTGTCAACATCAAAGGAAGTTTTTCTGTTACTCTCCAGTTCACATTGACATAAAGTGCGAGATCATGAAATATCTTCTGGCATTACTTCATAGTCTGGGGATTCTCATTCCTGGACGTGATTAGAAGGTTGTCTACTTCTACTAGACTTATTGAATTGCAGTCCTAGTGAATCTCCGGACACCCTATGGCTCACAGAATATCCTTTCTGGCCTCTCTCTCATTTACAATATCTTCAAAGTCTCTTTCAGTGCCCCTCTTACCCCAGAAAAAGAAACAAACTTTGAGGTGGACTTTGTAAATGTAGTAAGCAGAAGTAAGCAAGCAGCGGAAACAAAAGGCAGTGAGCAAGGTCAACCTTCTGTACAGTGTTAAAAGGCCAAATTTAAAAGTGCTCAATCTTAATGGACACTATTCTGCAACACGGCGGCTGTGTATAAAGAGTTGTAAACAGGTTTAAACTAATGATGTGACTGTAGCATAACCAAAAGATGGCCATTGAATATTCCAACATCTATGACACTGAACAAAAGGAACCAGGAGACAAAGTAGGCCATTTAGCCCCTCAGACCTGCCCTCCCATTCAATATAATTATGACTGATTAATGCTGGCCTCAACTCTTGTGCTTGTTCCACAGCATTTTTTCCAATTATTTCTACCGAAATGACACAGCCTTTCTTTCCTGCTTGTCCTTGGCTCCATTGCCCATTTAGTGTAAAGTTAGCAATTCTGGTTCCCTTGATTTCAATACATTTCAGTAAAAGTTTCTTATTCTTCTGAAACTTAACACTTCAATCCAATCTCCTTGTCCCTAATGCAGTTTACTTAAATTAAAACTAATGTCTATGATTTCAGTCAAACTGTCTTCTCCAGTTTCCACTGGTCCATTATCTCCCAAATTAATTTCTGGAACAAATTTTTGTTTGTTTACTCATTTGGCACCAGAATTGGCAGATCAGAAAATGAACAAGCTATGGCTTTTTAATCAAGTCTGATTGTTTTCTTTAAACAAGAGCAGTGATTCAGCCACATTTGGCTGATGGAAGTCCCTTTGGCTACACTTTTATTTGCCTCTGATAGAATGCAAAATACCAAGAAACAATTATATAGTAGTTGGAATAAATCTCTTCCTCTACTCTCCAAACTTAATAAACTCTTAATAATAAAAACATAAAATGTGGAAGCACTCGACACATAGCATGACAACTGTCAAAAGGAAAAATGAGTCAATGGTACAGGTCAAAATTTTTCTTTCTCATTGTCTTCTCTGCTGAAATTTATTTCAAAGTTCAAAGTAAATTTATTATTAAAGTACATATATGTCACCATATACAATCCTGAGATTCATTTTCTTGCGGGCATACTCAATGAACTCATAGATCAATAACCACAACAGGATCAATGAAAGACCGCACTAACTTGGGTATTCAACCATTGTGCAAACGACACCAAACTGCCCAAGTACAAGAAGAAATTATTATTATTAATAATAATGATAATAAAGAATAAATATCGAGAACATGAGATTGAAAGTGAGTCCATTGATTTTGGGAAAATTTCATTGAGGGGAGTGAGTGAAGTTATCCCCTCTGTTTCAACAGCCTGATCGTTGAGGGCTACTAACTGTTCCTGCACCTGGTGATGTGAGTCCTGAGGATCCTGTTCCTTCTTCCTAATGGCAGCAGTGAGAAAAGAGCACGTCCTGGGTGGTAGGGGTCCTTGAAGATGCATGCTTCTTCTTGTGACAGTGTTTCGTGCATTTAGGTGTGCTCGATGTAGCGGAGAGCTTTACCCATGATGGACCGGGCTGTATCAATTACTTTTTGTAGGATTTTCTATTCAAGGGCAGTGGTGTTTCCACACCAGGCAGTGATGCATCCAGTCAATATTTTCTCTAATACACATCTTTGCAAGTTTATCAAAGTTTTAGATGTCGTGCTGAATCTTCACAAACTCTCTAAAAGTAGAGAAACTGCCTGCTTTCTTTGTAATTGCACTTATGTGCTGGGCCCAGGATAAGTCTGCTGAAATAATAACACCGAGGAATTTAAAGTTGCTGACTCTCTCCACCTCTAATCCTCCAGTGAGGACTGACTCCAGTTTCCTTCTCCTGAAGTCAACAATCAGCTTCCTGGTCTCGCTGACATTGAGTAAGAGTTTGTTGTTATGCACCACTCAGCCAGATTTTTAATCTCCCTCCTAAATGCTAATTCATCACCACCTTTGATTCAGCCTACAACAGTGGTGTCAATGCTCATTTCATAAGCAGTGACAAGAGAACAGTACGGAGAGCACTAATAATTCAAAGTGTCTGCAGAAGTATTAAGGACTCCCATCTTGCTGGTTCTCTGCTTTGGCAGGTAAGTCAAAACGGTGAAAATCAAAATCGAAAATGCTGAAAATCTGAAACAGAAAATGCTGAAAACATGAAACAGGTAGCATCAGGAAAGAGAAACAAAGGAAACAATTCGGTTCTAACACCCTTAATGTTACGTAGGGACCTTTGATCTGAACATTAATTGTTTCTCTTTCCTTAAATGCTGCTTGACCTTTTTAATGTTTCAGCAGTTTATAAGCAGTTTTTAAGTCAATGAATATGGCCTGATGTAACACCTGCAGATACAGCTCACAGTAGTGCTAATGTCTTGTGCCTACTACATTCAACAAAATGATTTCATTACACCTTTACTGAATGGTTTGTGTTTAAAGGAATAACCACCCTTGCATTTACCAAGCAACACTTAAGATCACTGTGTAAAAACCCATAAATGAAGGTATGCACTTTGTTAACTGTTCACACGAATATACAGTTATAAAACCAACTTTAAACTTATCTGTGGAAAGGAATAAACAGTCGATGTTTTGAGCCATTGAAGGGTCACAGCCCAAAATGTCGGTTGTTTAATCCCTCCATAGATGCTGCCTATTCTGCCGTTCAAGAGTTTCCTCGTTTTCTTAAGCTAGGCCGATAGGCAACCTCCAGTCAAGGCATGGTTGCAGTTTTATAATTCACCAATGCATTACAGTACGCAAGGAGCTGATGTAAAAAGACAGTACATGTTGGCGTACGCATGAAAGGTAGATTCAAATATTGATTGAAATTCCTTCGACTTCTAACAAAGTGCTTCAATCTACTGGTAACTCAATGAAATATACAAATGATATAAAATGGCCGACCTGATGACAAAAGCTACTCACTTAACAATATGATTAAAAGTAATCAACAACAGCTGTGAACTTACAGGTAAACAGTGAGATCTAATAACTAGAAATAAAATAACAAACCACGTCAGGTAGGACATAACATTGTCTGTCCTGCCGAGTTCCTCCAGCATTTTGTATGCGTTGCCCTGGATTTCCAGCATCTGAAGAATCTCTTGTGTTTTATATTCATCTGATCTGTTGGTTTCTTCATTCATAAAACTCTCACTGCAAACCACACTTGAAATCTCTTAAGTATATAGTTCATGTACTGGATCACTTCCCTAGTTAAATCTCCTGCACATTGGGTCACCTATCTATTTCATAGGTAACTATCTTTTTACCTGTAAATATATTGCTTAATCTTGGCACCATCTTCTTGGTATCCTCTGTATAGACTAATTTTTTAAAAATTTACTTAAAGCCTTTCATGGTGAATTACTGAAATTCTTTACCCTATGTAGGAACCATGTATCTGTTTTCTATTCGCTTTGTATTCTATGTTTCAGGGTTTATTATGGTAACTATTCTCGTAGGTGGTGGCATGGTAAAAGTGAACAGAATAAATTATGCATTCTTGCTTATTTCATGGCAGTTTGTAGCTTGGGACTGGCAAAGGTTGTATCTTTTGCTGATTGTTGAGATAATGCTCAATAACGCTTAAGTGTGTGTTTGATAATTGCTAATAAAGGATCAGATAAAGGGTTTGACTTTTGGAGCAATGATTGGAGATGTGGGTGTGTCATGTAAGTATTGTATGCAAGTCCATACGGTCGCAGGCAAGCAGCAAACTGATTTTGGATTAGTTTTGTCACTACATCCTGAAAGTTTGTGGCTATGTGGTCATTTTATCAGTCTTCACCTGCTTGTTAATACAAATATCTAATTCAGTTAATCATGAAGCAGCAACTCAATGCAGAAAAGCATGCAGACATGGTCAAGAGGTTCAGCCGTTGTTTAATTCAAACCCTAGAATGGGAAGAAATGAGATCTAAGTGACTTTGATTGTGGAATGGTTGTTGGTGCCAGACAGGGTCACTTGAGTATCTCAGAAACTGCTGATTTCTTGGGATTTTCACACACAACAGTCTCTAGCATTTACAGAGAATGGTAGAAATAAAATCCAGTGAGCGGCAGTTAATTTGGCAAAAATGCCTTGTTAATGAGAGAGGTCAGAGGAGAATAGCCAGACTGGTTCAAGCCGACAGGAAGGGCAGTAACTCAAGTAACCATGTTTTACAATAGAGGTGTGCAGAACAACATCTCTGAATGTGCAACACATCAAACCTTGGAATGGACAGGCTACAGCAGCAGACGACCACAAATATACACTCTGAGGCCACTTTATCAGGCACAGGAGTTACCTGAACATATACCAGTGGAGGTATTTAAAGAGATAAATACTTTTTTGAAAGTTTTGGAAAATTGGTGCAGAAGAGGAGGTGAGGCCTGATGCAGATCAGCCATGATCAGGAAGGCTTGAAGGGCCAGGCGGCTCATTCCTGCTCGAATTTTTTAGTACCTTTGTAATCTATTAAAAACAGAGGAGGATAAGTGTAAACTCTAAGAGTAGGCTGACAGAATGGACTGATGAAAAAGAATACAGAAATCGTTTGGCATCCTGACAAGGAGAGGTAAGATTGGTTAAATTGAACAGTTCTAAATGGTATGTACTACCAAGGGACCTGAACCTTTCTGTGCACAGACTTTAGAAGCTGACAGGATACACTGGTAGGCCATTTGGAGAAATATTAGATCCAGGGTTTCTCAAATCAAGGCACTTAAAGCAGAAGCAGGAAGTTATATAGAACCCTTAATTAAAGCAAGCTGCTAAGGCACAACTAGTGTATTGGGTCCAATTCACTTTGCACATTCCAGGAAGCATGGGTAAGATGTAGGCAAGTTGCAGAAAAGACAAGTGTTCACATAGATGAGGAATTTCTATTATGAGATTTGATCAGAGAAGCTGGCAATGTTCTCCTTGAAGCAAAGGACTTTGAAAGGAGATTTGACAGATGTATATGAGATCACAATGCTGGGATAAATAAAGAAACCTAGCCATCCGTGGATGATTCAAGAACTATGAGACGCAGATTTCAAACGATGTGAAAAGAATTTGTGGGGGTGGGGGGTAGGGAGATGCAAGAGTGGTTATGGGCACCTTTTGTAAAGATGATTGAAACAGCCAACCAGGACCACAAAAGGGGAAAGTAAAATCAGGAATGCTGGAAAGCAGCCAGCCAAGAGAAAAAGAGTAAACATTTCAGGTTAATAATCTTTCCCCAGAACAAACATTTCCAGGATTTTCTGTGTTATTTTTGTTTTCTCCTAAAGGAAATTGGATAGGCATTTGAAGATAAGTTATGTGCAGAGATATGGGGAGAGAGTGGGGAAATGGACTGACTGCCTTACAGAGTTAGCAAACTTCAAAGGGCTGATCCGCCTTATTCTATGCCAATACGACTATGATTCTGAGCCAAGCTATCTAATTCTGATTCATCTGAATGAATTTTACCTGTCTAAATTTGACATGCTCATTTCATTGTTGCAAAATGGTAATTTTGCTTTGCTGAAATAAGAGGTTGTTTAAATCTTGGCTCTGTTCTCAGGGGCATTTGTGGTAATTTGTACAACCTGTTCCAGTGAATTAATAGCAACTTTGCTATGAGTTTTATAATTATGTTTCCATGGAAATGATGCATTCTATTTGTGAAACACGGATGAGAATGCAGAGATTGGTTAGCAGCTTAATGCATACAGTGTACTTTCCATTGAGCTCTTTCACTGGGAACTGTAGACCAGATGTGCAGTATGTGCAGCAGTGACTGTTCCAGTATGAGTCAACAATGCAATATGTTGATGCTGTGGCAATGACCTTCAAATAACTTTAAATTTATTCATTGTGCAGTCAATCCCAGTGGTCATAAAAGACCAACAGTTTCTGTCAATTTAACATTAAACAGTGTTACTTGCCATCAATTTTGCCAATAAGTTCAATTTTCTGGGTTCCATATTTTAAATGTCAAATAAATGCAAAGCAGTTGAAAGGTAATCTCAGCTAAATCACTTCAGATTAGTTGCAAACTGGTGCTGCTGCAGTGTAGCCATTTTCAGTTGCATACGAAAGTCATAATTGTGGAATGAACAGTTCAAATGGTCAATGGTTATGCATGAAAATAAAAAGAAAATGCATCCAATTCATGCTTGTGGTGATATGACGTGTCAGAACGTGATTGGAGAGAGTTCTGCACATGCGCAGAAATGATAGAAAGATCTGGAAGCATGGCGCTGTAAGACACGTGTGGTTGTTGCTGTTAAATAAAAGTTCTATTCTTTCAGAATATGGTTCTTTATTAGAAACCCACGGTACGTATTAGTATAAAGAACACAACATGGTGTCAGAAGTGGGACAGCACAGTTCAATCTGTAGTACATCTATGTAGAAAAGTCCTTTTGCATTACATCATCAACTGAAAACAGAGTTTGACAGAATGGAATGGCTAGAAGTCATAAAGAAAGCTCCCAGACCCATCCCTTTGTTACCAGCATCATCCCTTTGTTACCAGCATCTGACAAAGCATTGCCACCAAAACCAGGAGTTGCAATTTTGCCCTCTGGAAGTAACGCACATGCATCAATGGGCCATGCATTCCATCACAATCTCAGCTCTGCAGGAGGACAGAGGCCAAACTTGCCGGTACAGTACAATACGGATCTGAAGCCAAAGAGTGACAAGAATCAGGATCCAATTGACAAAGTGAAAGCACAAGTGAAGGAATTGAGAAGTTTTATTGAAATGATGAAGTCTCAGCATAAAAAAAGAGATTACACAGTTAATGAATGTATTCGATGAAGAAAAGAAGATTCATATTTCATTACAAATGGAAGTGAAAGGAATTAAGAAAGTTACAGTACTTGAAGAAGTACAACCCAGATCATACATGGTCCAGACAGAAGAAGGAGCAGTGTTAAGAAGAAATAGCAAAGACCTCAAGAAAGAGCCAGCTTCAGAGTTTCAGTTAACTGATGCAGACCAGACAGAACATGGAAATAACAAGGAAACACAAGAACTGTGTGAACCACTTAGAAGGTCTACTCGTGTTCATAAACCCCCAGAGAGACTGTTAGATGTGTTAAATTGTGCATTTATTCTGGTCAATGTTGCTAATTATTTTTCTGTTTAAGGAAAGGAAGATGTGGTGATATGACGTGTCAGAACGTGATTGGAGAGAGTTCTGAGCATGTGCAGAAATGATAGAAAGATCTGGAAGCATGGCACTGTAAGACATGTGAGGTTGTTGCTGTTAAATAAAAGTTCTATTCTTCCAGAATATGATTCTTTATTAGAAACCCACGGTATGTATTAATATAAAGAACACAACAATGCTAACTATTGAATAAATTACATTTGAAGTAGGAAATGTCCTTGCATTTCCTTGTAGAAACTAACCAAATGAAACTCTGCTTCAATGTCCTAGTCATACTGTCAATGTTGCAGGGTTTGACGAAACACATATTTTGAACCGGCATCTTTAAGCAAAACATCTTGCAACTCTAAAATGTCACCGAGCAACTCCATGGTGAAGATATTTTTACAGCACTGCCAATGAGTGTCCTATTGCCTAATTCAATCTTGAATATTTTTGATTTTACATTATTCAAAAACAGAAATTTTGTCTTTTACAAAACTGTGTCTCTTACACAAAGGAATGTGTGCTCCTTTGAAAAAATAAGAGTCAAACAATCAAATGTAGCTACAGAAAACATTATCACTTGTTGTGTATTTAATCCTTCAGTAATATTTGAGTAAAAGTGTAAATATATTATTTGATTAAGCATTCTTTGTTGTTTACTAATTCATGCATCTCCTGGCTCTATGTTTTTCTTTAATTAGTTTTATGTTTTTGAGTTAAAAACTTAACACCAGTGAAACCTTCCATGTGACATGACTACTCAAAGGTAGCATGCTTCAACTGAATACTTAGAAAGCAATTATAGGCCATCTAATTGCGGGTACCTTTGGCCATTAGTCAAAAATTGATTCCATACTGCAATAATTTCAAAACTAACAATGTCCTGAGCCTCTTGAAGACGTAGTAAATAGGAATTAATGAAAAGACTGTCACTGGGTTCTCCATTAAGAAGAGTTCCAAGGTTCAGGGCGTAATAGTAAAAGGAAAATACTGATCTACAGAGCACCAAGATTATCCCCAAGTGCTACTAGGACAATTAATTATTATTGAAATCGATACTTTGATAAATAGTTGCATTTCATTTAATGTTTAGCCTGAGACATGCTGATTTCTAGCTTTTCCCTACTAAAACAGAATATGAACAACTATTGGTGTATGTATGATATCCTTATTTAAGCTTCTTACGATCTTTCATAGATACATTTACTGAATATTTTCCGTGGTACAGAATAATATGGATTTGATTGCTTATGTGAACATTATATGGACCAAAGCAGTCTACAACCAGAGCAAAATGAAGCCATTCCTTATCAATTATATATCAATTTAATGCTAATCATATTTGTGCCATTTCTGGCATGCTGATTAATGATAATATATTCCACCTATTAACTTTTATAAGCTTTAGTATTTTAATACCCACTCCAGTCATCCTCAATCATGAAGACACATTTCCTTTGCTCCTTGCCATTCAAATATTTAATAAAATCACAGTATGTATGGCTGGTAGGGCTTTTTGAGAGGTTTATTAGGTTTTATTTATTTTAAGAGAAATGTTGTTTTTCATGAATGATGGATGAAGGATGACAGCTGTTGAAATTAGGATTGAGCGCTTTACATTACATGAAGAAGCTATGGTAGGGGGGAAAAACACGCCTGTTTTATTCCATTTCTGATCTGTGCCTATACATGTTGAGAAAGACTTTACTAGATGCTGTACAATCAGTTAATGGATTTCATTCCACTTAATAACCTATTTACTTCAGAATCTGATGCACAAACCCATCGCTTAAATAAGATAGAGACTGCCATTTTCTTTCATGGTTTTGTTTCGTAAAGATCCACTTCGATGTACCCTTTATTGGCATTCCACACTCCTTCAGTTCCTGTAAAATCTGAGTCTGTCCTTTAATCTTAATCTTTATTATTAAATTGCTCTAACAAAACATATTTATCTTACCCAGATGCTGGTAATTTCATGATCTTAACTTTTATTTTTAATTTTTAACAGAAATGTAAAAAATGACACAGGAGCACAATTTCAGCTTTTTGCACACTAATAAATTTCCTTTCTTTGCAGACATTTGTCTGTTGTTAAAACCGGCATTGCACAATTTAGCATTCTGTAGGAATCTTACAGATGAGATGGCAAACTTCCACTCCTGTGTTTCAGTAATTCTTTGACATTTGTCATGTTTCCCTTGGAAACATGATGAGTGAGTAATCTTTGCTCTGCAGCATTCTTTTGTCTCTGGCATATACAGGAGTGCGACTGGAATTCTGACAACTGAACATCCCTAGTGTTGATAGTTCTGTAATCAAAAGACTATTTCATGCCAGCTGGTTGAGGTTGAAAGGAATAATGTTGGCCTTTATGGTCAGTACATAGCAATAAGGTGAGAGATGCAGTAAAAGCAGAAAATTTCCAGAAAATCTCAGCAAGATATAGAGCATCTATGGAGAAAAAAAAAGAGAATTAGTAATTAAGTTTGATGCCCTTTCCTCAGAATTGAATTAAGTGAGAAATCAAATGTTTTCAGATGCAAAGTGGTGCAGAGATCAAAAGGACTACCTGTGATACGGTAGAGAGAAAGAGAAACAGATTGATATGAGGTGATATTACCAGCTGAGAGGAAGGTGAAGTTTGATTCTTACTGCTAAACTGTCTGGAGGAGGTGTAAATAGAGGTGATTGAATATCAAGTACAAAAGCTGTGACAGAGATCAGAATTTAAAGCATAAATCATTAAAAGATGGTTGGTGGATTTGCTGTTTGGTTTTGCCATTCTCTGTTTGAAAATCAGATCTTCACTGCAGCTGCTTTTTAAACAAAACTTTCTTCAAATGATTTGTTATTGCAGTTTGAGTTGAAACCAAAGTAGTGGAACTGTAAGTGGTCCTCCACACACCCTCTGTCATTCGTTAAGGGCATGGTCAGTCCTATGCCTGAAGTTGCACAGTAATGCAGTTCGAAGAACTGCTGCCTTACAATGCCGGTGATCCTCATTCAACCCTGATCTTGGAGTTCATATAAATCTCTTTGGTTTCCCCTGAGTACTCCAGTTTTCACCCATGTTCCAAAGATATGTGTGTTGGTATATTAATTAGCCACTGTAAATTGCCCTCAGTGTGTAGGTGACTGGTAGAAAGTGGATGAGAATGTGGGATAAAAGTAGGATTTATGTAAAAGGATGGTTGATGTTTGGCACAGGCTTTGTGGATCAAAAGGCCTACTTCCATGCTGTACTGTCCACGACAAAGACTCGAGTCCATTTCTCACTCAATCATTCCCCACATCCTTTGATTCTCCCTGGCGCCCAGTGATCCTTATCAGCCTTGAGGCTCAACCACAGCTTCAATAGTTCAAAGCCTAAAGTAAATTTATCATCAAAGTACATTTACGTCACCAGATACAATTCTGAGATTCATTTTCAGATCTCCACAGTAGAGAATCCAAGGAATTACAACAATTCGACAAAGGATCTCGGCCCGAAACGTCAACTGTACCTCTTCCTAGAGATGCTGCCTGGCCTGCTGCGTTCACCAGCAACTTTGATGT
Organism: Mobula birostris; assembly: GCF_030028105.1. Lineage (NCBI taxonomy): Eukaryota > Metazoa > Chordata > Chondrichthyes > Myliobatiformes > Myliobatidae > Mobula > Mobula birostris. The sequence goes on along the minus strand of NC_092375.1, from coordinate 70,018,443 downwards.
ATGTTGCTTGAAATTCCATGAAGGAATTTTTTCCTATTATTCTTTTCCTGACATTTTCCTGAGGGTGTTTGTCCATTGTACGTGGCCTATCAGTGGCGTCAACAGAACTCCTCAAAAAGATATTTCTCACAGGTCGGCGGAGGTTGTTTAAAAAGGGAGCTTCGAAGGCACCGTACAATGGACAAACGCCTATCAGTGGCGTCAACAGAGCTCTATGAACTAAATGAAAGTACAGAAGTGATAAGCGGAGCAGCCACTGTCAGGAGTAGGCCAGTAGTGAGAGTAGAAGTGACAGGCTTTGGCTCAAGGGAGGCTTCGGCTAGGAAGAGGCGTCGGCTCTGTGTAAAGCGGCTGTTAAGATTTCCTTTTTGGTTTTTTTCCCCCTCTCTTACTGTACCATTTAAATGGATGTTTCCTGTGGTGGGAGAGTTGAGGACAAGAGGGCACAGCCACAGGATAAAGGAGCACCCTTTCAAAACGGAGATGCGAAGAAATTTCTTTAGCCAAAGGATGGTGAATTTGTGGAATTTGTGGCCACAGGCAGCTGTGGAGGCCAGGCCATTAGGTGTATTTAAGGCAGAGATTGATAGGTTCTTGATTGGACACGGCATCAAAGGTTACTGGGAGAAAGCTGGAAACTGGGGTCGAGGAGGAGATACAAAAGATGATCAGCCATGATGGAATGATCCAGCAGACTCGATGGGCCAGATGGCCTAATTCTGCTCTTACATCTTATGGTCTTATGCCCTATATCCCTGAATCGTCAACTGGAGGACGTAGTTTGTCAGCAAATATTTTGTTAGCTGATATCCTAATCTTCTGTCACAGTGAGATCATCTCCCATTCTTCTCAATAAGTAAAGGGCAATAACTATATAACCATATAACAATTACAGCATGGAAACAGGCCATCTCAGCCCCTCTAGTCCGTGCCGAACTCTTACTCTCACCTAGTCCCACCGACCTGCACTCAGCTCATAACCCTCCATTCCATTCCTGTCCATATAGCTATCCAATTTAACTTTAAATGACAACATTGAACCTGACTCAACCACTTCTGCTGGAAGCTCATTCCACACAGCTACCACTCTCTGAGTAAAGTAGGTCCCCCTCCTGTTACCCCTAAACTTTTGCCTTTTAACTCTCAACTCATGTCCTCTTGTTTGAATCTCCCCTACTCTCAATGGAAAAAGCCTATCCACGTCAACTCTATCTATCCCTCTCATAATTTTAAATACCTCTATCAAGTCCCTCCTCAACCTTCTACGCTCCAAAGAATAAAGACCCAACTTGTTCAACCTTTCTCTGTAACTTAGGAGATGAAACCCAGGTAACATTCCAGCAAATCTTCTCTGTACTCTCTCAATCTTGTTGACATCTTTCCTATAATTCGGTGACCAGAACTGTATACAATACTCCAAATTTGGCCTTAACAATGCCTTGTACAATTTCAACATTACATCCCAACTCCTATAATCAATGCTCTGATTAATAAAGGCCAGCATACCAAAAGCTTTCTTCACCACCCTATCCACATGAGATTCCACCTTCAGGGAACTATGCACCATTATTCCTAGATCCCTCTGTTCTACTGCATTCTTCAATGCCCTACCATTTACCATGTATGTCCCATTTTGATTAGTCCTACCAAAATGTAGTACCTCACATTTATCAGCATTAAACTCCATCTGCCATCTTTCAGCCCACTCTTCTAACTGACCTAAATCTCTCTGCAAGCTTTGAAAACCTACTTCATTATCCACAACTTCATCTATCTTAGTATCATCTGCATACTTACTAATCCAATTTACCACCCCATCATCCAGATCACTAATATATATGACAAATAACATTAGACCCAGTACAGATCCCTGAGGCACACCACTAGTCACCTGCCTCCAATCTGACAAACAGTTATCCACCACTACTCTCTGGCGTCTCCCATCCAGCCACTGCTGAATCCATTTTACTACTTCAATATTAATACTTAACCATTGAACCTTCCTAACTAACCTTCCGTGTGAAACGGAAGTTCCGTGTGGCAATCGAGGAAGCTGGGTCTTTATTCCTTGGAACGCAGGGAAATAATGGTCAACATTACAGAAGTTAAAATTATGTGAGGCATAGGTAAGACGGGTGGTAACAGTCTTTTCTCCAGGGCTGGTGAGTTCAAAACAAGAGAGCATAGCTTTAGGATGAAAAGGGCAAGATTTAAAAGGGAACTGAGATAAAGCATTTTGTGAGTATATGGATGAGCTGCCAAAGGACGTTGTTGAGGCAGGTACATTCGTATAATTTAAGAAGCACTTGGAGAGGTACATGGATATGGACTAAGTGCAGGAAATTGGGATCAGTTACATGGACAATGTGGTAAGCATGGGCCTGTATCTGTCCCATATTGTTCTATGACTCTAGTGAATTCCACAGATTCATCACCCACCCTACCTACCTCGGTTTTTATTGACTATCTCCTTCTAACAATGTTTCTGTGTTTGAGATTCCCCCATTAGTACGAACATATTGACATCTATCCAGAACTATTCTTTATTTCTAAACTTCAACTGTCTTAGAAAATAAGGTCAATGTGCTAGTTGCCTTCAGAATGACACTTTGCCTGCATGCAAACATTTGCAATTTGTGTACAAAACACCTACTATAAATCCCTTTGAACATCACTCATCCACGTTTTCTTTATCTACATAATCACTTGCCTTTAAATTCTTCTCATCGGCATCCATGCTCTAACACTTTCCCCACGCTGGACTCCTTTTTGCCAAGTTTTAGCCCACTCACATTGCCAATCTAATAGCTTGCTGCAGAGTCCAAAACCTCTTATTTTAATATGACCTATCATTGGCAAACCTGGATATCTTACATTCAGTCGCCTCCTCCTGATCATTAATATAAATAGCAAATAAATGAGAGCCAAGGATGCGTGATTGGCAAGTTTGCAGATGACATGAAAGTTGGTGGTGTTGTGGAAAGCAATGAAGGCTGTCAGAAGCTACAGCAGGCTGTAGATCATCTGGAAGGTTGGGCTGAGCATTGGCAGATGGAATTTAATTCTATCAGGTGCAAGGTATTTTAGGAATTCAAAAGGCAGGTGTGTTATACTGCATACCTTAAGGAATTAGGGCTTAAGTATATTCTACCCCAACAGGCCCCGAAGGAATTTTGATGACCAGAAGGACTCTGGGGTTCAAATCTATCGTTCCCTGGAGGTGACAGCACAGATAAAGTGATAAAGAAGGCATTTGACATCACAAAAAAGAGAAAATCTGCAGATGCTGGAAATCCAAGCAACACACACAAAATGCTGGAGGAACTCGATAGGCCAGACTGCATCTATGGAAGATGCTGCCTGGCCTGCTGAGTTCCTCCAGCATTTTGTGTGTGTTGAAGGCATTTGACACACCCTTTTTCATATGTTAGGGCATAGGCTATCAAAGGTGAGGTGTTACATTGCAACTTTATGAATTAGGATTTAGACCACGCTTGGAGTATTGTGTGCAGTTCTGATTAACACATCATAAGATGTAATACTTTTGTGAGAATGCAGAGGAGATTCATCAAAAGATTGCCTGGATTGCAGTGTCCTTTACCATAAAACTGAAACTAGATAGTGATTTAATGTATCTGCCACTTCCTCAATTTCCCATTGCTAATTCTCCAATCTCATCTCTAGGAATCGCATATTGACATAATTAATCTCTTCCTTTCCACGTTCATAGAGTCCCTTGTTGGTTGTTTTAATATTAATTGACAATTACCTCTCAATCAATTTCCTTCTTTATTGCTAGCTTTACAATCTTTTGCTACTGGTCCTCATAAAATTCCCAATCTTCTGATCTGCCACTAGATTTTGCCACTTAATATACTCTAGTGTTTGAATTAATAGTTTCCTTGATCTCCTTGTTAACCATAGATGGGTCTTCACTCTCACAGACTTCCTCTTGCTAACTGGGACAGATCCCTGCCAAATATTATCTGTTCTGCCTCTGTTCATCCACTGACCTATCCCTGAACGTATTTAGAAGAAGATTCTAGGTAACTGTATATCCATATTTTGAAACTATCCTTATTTAAGGTGAGAACATTGTTTGTGGATCCCGAGTGTTTGCACTCCAACTGTATTTTGAATTCCAGTATGTGATGATCACTATCTCACAAGGGATCCTTAACAACAACATATTGTATTAATGCTACCTCACAGGACCATCGTGAAAATAGCATTAAACATTAAAAGTAAAAGCACAGGTTGGGCTTATACCATGCAAATTACAGTCACATTTTATGTAAGGGTGACTGAAAAAGAGCTGATTTTCAGTTTAGGTATGCAGAGTTATTTATTGAGATTCAGTGTAGAGTAGGCCCTTCCAGCCTTCGAGCTGCGTTGCCCAGCAACCCCCGATTTAACCCTAGCCTAATCACGGGACAATTTACAATGACCAATTAACCTACCAACTGGTACATCTTTAGACTGTGGGAGGCAACCGGAGCACCCAGAGGAAATCCATGCGGTCACAGGGAGAACATACCATCTCCTTACAGGCAGTGGTGGGAATTGAACCTGGGTCACTAGTACTATAAACCATTACAATAAAGCTATTTAACAATATCAAGATGTTGGTTTAAAAAAAAATCAGGATGTTATTTTACTTCAGTAAAATCAAGCAACTCTTAAAAATTAAGTTTGTTACATGTTATTTTCTACTATTGCCTTATAAAATTAGCATAGTAAAATCCTTTTAAAACGTGGCATGGTAATGACAGAATGCAGCAAGTTGGTGTATTTCATTGAAAACTTTTGCTCTGAGGTTTACTTACATTTTGCCATCTCATGATAATTTTTATTTTTCTGTCCAGAAGACTGGGATTTGCAATGTTAGAATTTATCAAATATTGCTTAATTATAGAATTGTTGGCAGACATACGCCAACATTACAGTGAGATTACATCTTGTCTATGCCAGAGCCAGTAATGATAAACAAATATGGGCTACATGGTAGTGTAGCAGTTAGCGTGTTGCCGTTACAGCGCCAGCAAACCGGGTTTAATTCTGTCACCGTCTGTAAGAAGTGATGTGAGCAGTTCCCCATAACTGTGTGTGCTTCTATACCCCAAAGCAGTACAGGTTAGCAGGTCTATTGGTCTCATGGGTGTAACTAGGTGATGAAAACTTGCTGGACCTGAAGGGCCTGTTCCATACTAAATCTCTAAATAAAATAAAATGATATTCAGACAGATTTCTCTCTCCATCTTCCTTACACATTTCATTCTTTCCTTCAGAGAAGATGCTGTTTCTTGATCAATCAATGCCTTGCATAATCAAGTGTTATCAGGGGCTGTGCTTAATGTCATTGGGTTATTGGTCTCAGATGGAGCATTACAGAAAAAAAACCCTCATCCACAAAAGTTCCTCAAGTGGGAACAAGGAACAGGAGACTTCGCTGATTTATCTCTCCCTATAGTCAATTATAGCAAATTGCAGCTCCTGAGATAAGTAAAATCTGAATTTTATTTAGTAATGCTTGTGATTATCTCTCATTCAGTTCCTTCTTGAGTACCAACTTTGTTTCTAGCATAACATAGCCCACAATGAAAATAGACTCAATTATCCAACCACTGTTATTAACGGTTCACCTAAAATGAAATTCCACAGAGGTTAAACAGCATACAATTTCTCTTGATAAAACAGGCTGACATTTACAAAAGCATTTACTGATCTTCAAATACATTGAAAAAGTCTCATCAGTGTTGTGGTGACTGGGTTTAATAGAAAATTCTGCTGAAGATCTACATATCTCACACCATATTTGAAGTTGATGAACTCCTACTAACATAAAATGGAGACTAAGAAGGTCATTAGGAAGGAAGAGATGAATTATGAAAGGAAGCTGGCGACTAATATCAAAGAAGATACTAAAAGCTTTTTTCAGTACATGAAGGGTAAAAGAGAGTTGAGAGTAGATATAGGACCAATAGAAAATAATGCAGGAGATATTGTAATGAGAGATGCAGAGATAGCAGAGGAACGGAATGCATATTTTGTATCAGTCTTCACAGTGGAAGATATCTGCAGTATACCGGACATTCAAGAGTGTCAGGGAAGTGAAATATGTGCAGTGAAAATTATGACTGAGAAGGTGCTCATTAAGTCTAATGGTCTGAGCGTGGATAAATCTCCTGGACCTGATGGAATACACCCTTGGGTTCTGAAGGAAGTAGCTGGAGAGATTGCAGAGGCATTAATAATGATCTTTCAAGAATCAATAGATTCTGTCATTGTACCAGGTGACTGGAAAATTGCAAACGGTACTCCACTATTTAAGAAGGGTGGGAGGCAGCAGAAAGGAAACTATAGACCTGTTAGCCTGACATCAGTGGTTGGGAAGTTGTTAGAATCAATCGTTAGGGATGAGATTACGAAGTACCTGGAGGCACATGACAAGTTAGGCCTAAGCCAGCATGGTTTCCTGAAAGGAAATCGAGCCTGACTAACCTACTGCAGTTTTTTGACGAAATTACAAGCAGGGTAGACAAAGGAGATGCAATAGATGTGGTGTACTTGGATTTTCAGAAGGCCTTTGGCAAGGTGCCGCACATGGGGCTGCTTAGCAAGATAAGAGACCATGGAATTACAGGGAAGTTACTAGCATGGGTAGAGCATTGGCTGTTCGGCAGAAAACAGAGAGTGTGAATAAAGGGATCCTATTCTGGCTGGCTGCCAGCTACCAGTGGAGTTCCACAGGGGTCGGTGTTGGGGCTGCTGCTTTTTATGATGTATGTCAATAATTTGGACCATGGGATTAATGGATTTGTGGCTAAATTTGCTGATGATACAAAGATAGGTGGAGGAGCGGGTGGTGGTGAGGAAACAGAGAGCCTGCAGAGAGACTTAGATAGGTTAGGGGAATGGGCAAAGAAATGGCAAATGAAATACAATGATGGAAAGTATATGGTCATGCACTTTGGTGGAAGAAATAAACGGGCAGATTATTATTTAGATGGGAAGAGAATTCAAACTGCAGAGGTGCAAAGGGTCTTGGAAGTGCATGTGCAGGATACTGTAAAGGTTAACCTCCAGGTTGAATCGGTGGTTAAGAAGGCAAATGCAACGTTGGCATTCATTTCTAGAGGTATAGAATATAAGAGCAGGGATGTGATGTTGAGGCTCTATAAGGCACTTGTGAGACCACACTTGGAGTATTGTGAGCAGTTTTGGGCTCCTTATCTTAGAAAGGATATACTGATATTGGAGAGAGTTCAGAGAAGATTTATGAGAATGATTCCAGGAATGAAAGGGTTACCATATGAGGAATGTCTGGCAGCTCTTGGGCTGTATTCCCTGGAGTTCAGGAGAATGCGGGGGATCTCATAGCAACATTCTAAATGTTAAAAGGCCTGAACAGATTAGATATGGTAAAGTTATTTCCCTTGGTAAAGGAGTCTAGGACAAGAGGGCACGACCTCAGGATTGAAGGACGTCCATTTAGAACAGAGATACAGAGAAATTACTTCAGTCAGAGGGTGGTGAATCTGTGGAATTTGTTGCCACAAGCGGCTGTGGAGGCCAAGTCATTGGGTGCCTTTAAGGCAGAGATAGATAGGTTCTTGATTAGCCAGGGCATCAAAGGGTATGGGGAGAAGGCAGGGGAATGGGGCTGACTGGAAGAATTGGATCAGCCCATGATTGAATGGTGGAGCAGACTCGATGGGCCAATTGGCCTAATTCTGCTCCTTTATCTTATGGTCTTTAAAATAAGGCTTCAAAAATATTCACTGGAAATTTGTAAAACCAATCACTACAAAAAAAATTATCAATATTGTGAACAACAGGAATTCTGCAGATGCTGGAAATTCAAGCAACACACATCAAAGTTGCTGGTGAATGCAGCAGGCCAGGCAGCATCTGTAGGAAGAGGTGCAGTCGACGTTTCAGGCCGAGACCCTTCGTCAGGACTAACTGAAGGAAGAGTGAGTAAGGGATTTTAAAGTTGGAGGGGGAGGGGGAGATCCAAAATGATGGGAGAAGACAGGAGGGGGAGGGATGGAGCCAAGAGCTGGACAGGTGATTGGCAAAAGGGGATACAAGAGGATCATGGGACAGGAGGTCCGGGAAGAAAGACAAGGAGGGGGGGACCCAGAGGATGGGCAAGGGGTATATTCAGAGGGACAGAGGGAGAGAAAGGATGTGTGCATAAAAATAAGTAACAGATGGGGTATGAGGGGGAGGTGGGGCTTTAGCGGAAGTTAGAGAAGTCGATGTTCATGCCATCAGGTTGGAGGCTACCCAGACGGAATATAAGGTGTTGTTCCTCCAACCTGAGTGTGGCTTCATCTTTACAGTAGAGGAGGCCGTGGATAGACATGTCAGAATGGGAATGGGATGTGGAATTAAAATGTGTGGCCACTGGGAGATCCTGCTTTCTCTGGTGGACAGAGCGTAGATGTTCAGCAAAGCGGTCTCCCAGTCTGCGTCGGGTCTCGCCGATATATAAAAGGCCACATCGGGAGCACCGGACGCAGTATATCACCCCAATCGACTCACAGGTGAAGTGTTGCCTCACCTGGAAGGACTGTTTGGGGCCCTGAATGGTGGTAAGGGAGGAAGTGTAGGGCATGTGTAGCACTTGTTCTGCTTACACGGATAAGTGCCAGAGGGAGATCAGTGGGGAGGGATGGGGGGGACGAATGGACAAGGGAGTTGCGTAGGGAGCGATCCCTGCGGAATGCAGAGGGGGGGAGGAGGGAAAGATGTGCTTAGTGGTGGGATCCCGTTGGAGGTGGCGGAAGTTACGGAGAATAATATGTTGGACCCGAAGGCTGGTGGGGTGGTAGGTGAGGACCAGGGGAACCCTATTCCTAGTGGGGTGGCGGGAGGATGGAGTGAGAGCAGATGTACGTAAAATATCAATATTGTGAACCAGTTTTAAGACCCTAGGGAAAAATGAATACCTGTGGATAATAGAATCATTGCTTAAAAATCTTTAAAAAAAAATAAAATCATTAAATACTTTGGAATCTAACTGCGGTAATTTTGTCAAAATTTACTGGAATTTTATTGCTGGTACCTTAAGACTGCTATAGCCAGGGTTGGTAGTGAGGACGATCTCCATCTACTTATTAAATGCTCCCAATGGTATGAAGCTCCAATAGCACTGGCAACCAAGACCAGTTCCTGGCCTTCACCTATAGCTTAGTTACTAAGCCTGGCAGAGCTGTTTCTACAGACAAAGGGGCAAAGACGCCTTAAAACCAGTCACTTCAAGCAGATGGGCAAGCTAGCCGTGGTTGACAGCTCATCTAGGAGAAGGAAAACTCTGATCTCAAACCTCCCGCTGCCCTGTGGCTATACACACTCATGGGGAAGGCTTAGGGAGTAAACCCCGAAGAACTATTTGGAGCCGGATTCCTAAGGCAGTCCTACAGTACGTTGAGTTCAATGCTGACTGGCTACTCCAGCGAAGCCGTTGGTGCCAAACTGTATTGGCCTCTGCCGTTCCTTTGGAATCATCAGCTGCATTGAGAGAGTGAGCCTGCCACATGGGAAACAGTTTGCTCTCCATATCTGCCAGAAGAGTCACATCTGCCAGAAGTGCATACGGCTGGGCGATCTGGAAGACCGTGTAACGAATCTGGAGCAGCAGCTGGATGACCTTCGACTCATAAGGGAGAATGAGGCAGTCATAGATGAGAGCTACAGGGAGGTAGTCACACCTAGGCTGTCGGAAACAGGTCGTTGGGTGACAGTCAGAGGGGGGAAAGCGAAGGTGAGCAGACAGGTAGTGCAGAGCACCCCTGTAGCCATTCCCCTGAATAATAAGTTCACCATCCTGGATACTGTTGGCGGGGATGACCGACCATGTGTGACCCACGGTGGCAGGGCCTCCGGCACTGAGTCTGACCCTGTGGTGCAGAAGGGTGGGACGGAGAAGAGGAGAGCTGTCGTCATTGGAGACTCTATAGTCAGGGGAGCAGACAGGAGATTTTGTGGACGTGAGAAGGACACCCGCATGGTTTGTTGCCTCCCGGGTGCCAGGGTCCGGGATGTCTTTGACCGGGTGCACGACATCCTGGTACGAGAGGGAAAGCAACCAGAAGTCATGATACATGTTGGGACCAATGACATAGGCAGGAAGAGGGATGAGGTCCTGAAGTGCGAGTTTCGGGAATTAGGCAGAAGGCTGAAGAACAGGACCTCAAGGGTGATGTTCTCAGGATTGCTGCCAGTGCTACATGACAGAAATGGTAAGAATTGGAGGAGATGGCAGTTGAATGCATGGCTGAGGAGTTGGTGCAGGAAGCAGGGTTTTAGATTTTTAGATCATTGGGATCTCTTCTGGGGAAGGTGGGACCTGTACAGATTGGATGGGTTGCACCTGAACTCGAGGGGGAGCAATATCCTTGCAGGTAGGTTTGCTAGCATGGTTCGGGAGGGTTTAAACTAATTTGTGAGGGGGATGGGACCCAGAGCGATAGAGCAGTGAAAGAAGTGCATGGAGTAAAGCCAGATCTAACATACAGAAAGGCTTTGAGGAAAGAGAAGCAGAATAAACGGTGTAAAGACAGTAAAGTAGAAGGGCTGAAATGTGTGTACCTCAATGCAAGAAGCATCAGGAACAAAGGTGATGAACTGAGAGCTTGGGTACATACATGAAATTATGATGTAGTGGCCATTACAGAGACTTGGCTGGCACCAGGGCAGGAATGGATTCTCAATATTCCTGGATTTCAGTGCTTTAAAAGGGATAGAGAGGGCAGAAAAAGGGGAGGAGGGGTGGCATTACTGGTCAGGGATACTATTACAGCTACAGAAAGGGTGGGTAATGTAGCAGGATCCTCTTTTGAGTCAATATGGGTGGAAGTCAGGAACAGGAAGGGAGCAGTTACCCTACTGGGGGTATTCTATAGGCCCCCTGGTAGCAGCAGAGATACAGAGGAGCAGATTGGGAGGTAGATTTTGGAAAGGTGCAAAAATAACAGGGTTGTTATCATGGGTGACTTTAACTTCCCTAATATTGATTGGCACCTGATTAATTCCAAGGGTTTAGATGGGGCAGAATTTGTTAAGTGTGTCCAGGATGGATTCCTGTCACAGTATGTGGACAGGCCGACCAGGGGGAATGCCATACTAGATCTAGTACTAGGTAATGAACCGGGTCAGGTCACAGATCTCTCAGTGGGTGAGCATCTAGGGGGCAGTGACCACCACTGTCAGCCTTTATAATTATCATGGAAAAGGATAGAATCAAAGAGGACAGGAAAATTTTTAATTGGGGAAAGGCAAATTATGAGGCTATAAGGCTAGAACTTGTGGGTGTGAATTGGGATGATGTTTTTGCAGGGAAATGTACTATGGACATGTGGTCAATGTTTAGAGATCTCTTGCGGGATGTAAGGGATAAATTTGTCTCGGTGAGGAAGATAAAGAATGGTAGGGTGAAGGAACCATGGGTGACAAGTGAGGTGGAAAATCTAGTCAGGTGGAAGAAGGCAGCATACATGAAGTTTGGGAAGCAAGGATCAGATGGGTCTATTGAGGAATATAGGGAAGCAAGAAAGGAGCTTAAGAAGGGGCTGAGAAGAGCAAGAAGGGGGCATGAGAAGGCCTTGGCGAGTAGGGTAAAGGAAAACCCCAAGACATTCTTCAATTATGTGATGAAAAAGAGGATGACAGGAGTGAAGATAGGACTAATTAGAGATAAAGGTGGGAAGATGTGCCTGGAGGCTGTGGAAGTGAGCGAGGTCCTCAATGAATACTTCTCTTCGGTATTCATCAATGAGAGGGAACTTGATGATGGAGAGGACAATATGAGAGAGGTTGATGTTCTGGAGCATGTTGATATTAAGGGAGAGGAAGTGTTGGAGTTGTTAAAATACATTAGGATGGATAAGTCCCCGGGGCCTGACGGAATATTCCCCAGGCTGCTCCACGAGGTGAGAGAAGAGATTGCTGAGCCTCTGGCTAGGATCTTTATGTCCTCGTTGACCACGGGAATGGTACCTGAGGACTGGAGGGAGGCAAATGTTGTTCCCTTGTTCAAAAAAGGTAGTAGGGATAGTCCGGGTAATTATAGACCAGTGAGCCTTACGTCTGTGGTGGGAAAGCTGTTGGAAAAGATTCTTAGAGATAGGATCTATAGGCATTTAGAGAATCATGGTCTGATCAGGGACAGTCAGCATGGCTTTGTGAAGGGCAGATCGTGTCTAACAAGCCTGATAGAGTTCTTTGAGAAGGTGACCAGACATATAGATGAGGGTAGTGCAGTGGATGTGATCTATATGGATTTTAGTAAGGCATTTGACAAGGTTCCACACGGTAGGCTTATTCAGAAAGTTAGAAGGCATGGGATCCAGGGAAGTTTGGCTAGGTGGATTCAGAATTGGCTTGCCTGCAGAAGGTAGAGGGTGGTAGTGGAGGGAGTACATTCAGATTGGAGGATTGTGACTAGTGATGTCCCACAAGGATTTGTTCTGGGACCTCTACTTTTCGTGATTTTTATTAACGACCTGGATGTGGGGGTAGAAGTGTGGGTTGGCAAGTTTGCAGATGACACAAAGGTTGGTGGTGTTGTAGATAGTGTAGAGGATTGTCAAAGATTGCAGAGAGACATTGATAGGATGCAGAAGTGGGCTGAGAAGTGGCAGATGGAGTTCAAACCGGAGAAGTGTGAGGTGGTACACTTTGGAAGGACAAACTCCAAGGCAGAGTACAAAGTAAATGGCAGGATACTTGGTAGCGTGGAGGAGCAGAGGGATCTCGGGGTACATGTCCACAGATCCCTGAAAGTTGCCTCACAGGTGGATAGGGTAGTTAAGAAAGCTTATGGGGTGTTAGCTTTCATAAGTCAAGGGATAGAGTTTAAGAGTCGTGATGTAATGATGCAGCTCTATAAAACTCTGGTTAGGCCACACTTGGAGTATTGTGTCCAGTTCTGGTCACCTCACTATAGGAAGGATGTGGAAGCATTGGAAAGGGTACAGAGGAGATCTACCAGGATGCTGCCTGGTTTAGAAAGTATGCATTATGATCAGAGATTAAGGGAGCTAGGGCTTTACTCTTTGGAGAGAAGGAGGATGAGTGGAGACATGATAGAGGTGTACAAGATAATAAGAGGAATAGATAGAGTGGATAGCCAGCGCCTCTTCCCCAGGGCACCACTGCTCAATACAAGAGGACATGGCTTTAAGGTAAGGGGTGGGAAGTTCAAGGGGGATATTAGAGGAAGGTTTTTTACTCAGAGAGTGGTTGGTGCGTGGAATGCACTGCCTGAGTCAGCGGTGGAGGCAGATACACTAGTGAAGTTTAAGAGACTACTAGACAGGTATATGGAGGAATCTAAGGTGGGGGCTTATATGGGAGGCAGGGCTTGAGGGTCGGCACAACATTGTGGGCCGAAGGGCCTGTACTGTGCTGTACTATTCTATGTTCTATATCATATCATACTGTCCTGGCTTGCATAGTGACTTGTGTATCACGTAGACAGTGGAGACACAATCTCCATGGTCGACCCCAACCTATGAAGGGCATCATTGTTGGCTAATACAAGACACTGACGAATATGCATTTAACTAATACAAATTGACCAAAGTAACCAGTTTAGTAGTGAAAAAAAATGTTATTGATAATATTCTGTTTCTATCTGTGCTGCTATCGTTGGACTAGACTGTAATTCTATTTTCTTTGCATTTGAACTTTCCTCTGCTTGCTTGTATTTTTATGTAACTACCTACATATACAGTATGCAATTGTTGAATGTGTTACTTAGTGGTTACCATTCTTCTGTATTCTGGAAGGTTCTTGGGTATTGCATTAGTTGAATCAGGGTTATCTGACCGGTTAATTTTTACCTATACATTTGAATGGAATGTCTGTTATCAGCAATTTGGTATAAAAGGAGCAGAGCACATAGGCTCACTCTTTTCTTTGTTCTCTTTTCCTGCCGTTGTCTTCTTTCTCACTACGCCTCTTCCCAAAAATTTTGTTCTCTTAGCTCTTAATAAATGATTGTGAGCAACAAGTTTTATGACTCATTCTTGACTTCTGAAGAACCTCAATTCAAAAGCATCAAAATCCAACATTAAGACAAGAGCGCAAACATGAGGAAATCTGCAGATGCTGGAATTTCAAGCAAAACACATAAAAGTTGCTGGTGAACGCAGCAGGCCAGGCAGCATCTCTAGGAAGCGGATCAGTCGTCCATTAAAACAAGAGCATTCTTGGGTTGCAGTGACATTTACTGAGAAAAGTGTTTTACACACACACACACACACACAGAATATATACTGTATATAAATTAGTTTAAAATCAATAAGTAATATATGGTGCCACTTTGCCAACATGTGACCTTTGGAAAACAATTTGAATTCAATGATAGAACCGATCTTTAAAAGATACAAGAACAATTTACAAGACATGCAATATATTGCAACAAACTGCACACTACCCCTCAATCCAGACTTATTTACACTCCAACAAAGTTAATCTGCAGCTAGAAATAATTTATAATGTACAGAATTTTTAAAAATATTTGTTAATATACACTTCAACAGCTGAATCTAAGCTATTTTTAGATGTGAATATCCACATTTAGAATGTCGTCATTTAATTACCCATTCCTAATTATTGTTGACCTGGTCTGTTAATTTTGGAATTGTTTAACTCTCTGCAGCCTACTGGTTTTCGCTATTTAATATGCACACGGTCATATCTTACGACTTTATCTAACTGGTATCCCCTGATGGTGAGTTGATTTCATGAAGTGCTGCATCTAGGTAGGAAATTTTTTGGATTCTGATGCACAGTGATTAAGGAATGTTTTTACATTTTTAAGTGACTGCAGTGTGCAACTCAGGGTGGAACTTGAATGTGATAGTGTTTTCTGGTGCAAATGTTATAGAAGTTGACTAGATGGGTTGTTGCTGAGCCTCTTGCAAATGGCTAACACTCCAGTTATAGGGCACCAACGGTGATGCCAGTACATGTTTGAAGTAGATAGGATGCCAACCAAAGGGTCTGTTGTGTTCCGTATCAAGTTCCTTGTGCTACTGAAGCTGCAATTATTCAAGCAAGTTTGTGCATTTTATAGCAGTTCTCATATGCCTCACCAGTGTTGGAAGGGCTTTAGGGAATCAAAGGGTGACTTATTTTCCACAGGATACTCAGCCCCTGACCTGCTCCTGCAGCCACAGTATTTCCATAGTTGGTCCAGTTGGAGTTTCTGGTCAATCAGGATGTGGATTCACTTGATACTGGTAACAGCACTAAAAGGGCAGATGGCCATCCCCTGCTATAGAGCTTTCTAATCAGTCCACGCCTTAACATTGTCATGTCTTTTGCACACACCTGATTATGAGGGATTGAGGGTGAAATTAAATGTTGTATTTAACATCTCCAATATTGACTTAACATGGACAGAAGGTTATAGATGAAAAAGCTGAAGTTGACTGGGCTTTTGTCACTGCTTTGAGCAACTTCTTCAATGATGTCAGTACTGAGCTTGATCTCAAACAGCATTTTCCTTGTTTTGAGATATGCGTCTAGGCAGTGAAGACATTTTTTTCTATTGTCTTCAGTTATACCAGTGCACCTTAATGCAAAAGGAAAATTTATTGATCTCAGTCAAGCAAACAAAATATTAACAGTCCTTGCAAGGATAATGGCTTGAAAGATGAATTGTTTTTTCATGTCCAGAACTCTAGCATTTCTACGCAACAGCAACCATAATTTGCATATAAGCTACATAACACAATATTTTCACCTGATACCTAATAGCAAAAATATGATAAGAAATCTATGACAAATAGATGCAGAATTCTGCATCAACAGGAAAGATTTCCATTCAGTTCAGCAAAATAGAACTTCAGCTGCAAGTTCCTGTGAGTCAATATCTCAGAACGTCTATCCAGGGCCCAACACATGAATGCATGATGAAGGCACATCAGCAGCTCTACTTCATTATGAGTTTGGGCAGATTTATTATATTACCAAAGTCTGTTGTAAATTTCTACAGATGTACTGTGGAGAGCACATGTATAGAGATTTCAATACAGGATATCACAAAAGGCTGCAGCGGGTTGTAAACTCAGACAGTTCTATCACAGGCACAAACCTTGCCACACTCCACACTCCATCTTCTCCCCCCTCCCCCCGCCAATAAGGCCATCTTCAGGAGGCAGTGCCTCAAGAGGTGGCATCCATGATTTAAGACCCTTACCATCCAGGACATGCTCCCTTCACATTTTTACCTGTAATGAGAGAGCTATGGATGGTGGTGAACCCAGGTACTGAGGAAGGTATAGAATACACTCAGACTCAAAATAAACAAGACCGCATGAATAAAATCCAAAGGCTAAATTACGAACTGTAGGACCAGAAATGAACTCCTATGGTTGAGCAGTGAGTGCTCAGCATGATGCCTTTTAAAAGTACAGACTTTTCATGAAGCAGCATGGCAGGCAATAATTGGCAGTATGAGTTTTAAAGGGACAGCATCAGCTAACCATACACAGAGGAATCAGCGCTCCTAAACTTGGATGCCTGCCGCTGTTCTGAAGGAATCATGACACTATGAATGAGGTGGTGGTATAGGAGCCTAAAAACTAACCTTCAATATTTTAAGGACAGCTTCTTCCTCTCTGCCATCAGGTTTCCAAATGGCCTATGCGCTACCTTGTTATTAATCTGTTGCATTATTTATTTATTTTTGTAGCTTAGAGTAATTTTTACATCTTGCACTGCCCTGTCACAAAACAAATGACACAATGTTAGTGATAATAAACCTGATTCTTATTCTGAGTTTCATGCAGTATTATTTTTCAAAGGATTTTGCAGAAATTAAAATCACATGACACAAAATATTCACAGGGAGTTGCAAAATGCAACACTTAGATGAGGGGGCTACTCCAAAACCAAACGAGGCATGACTTGGTGAGCCAAAGTGAATTAAAGGAGAATGATCCGGAAGAAATAGTCCCAGTGTAAGGATCTAATAATTGGTCACTCACTATTTTGTCACACCAGCTCAAGAAGCTGAGGTCTTATTTTAAATGATTGATAATTGCATGTGTACCACTCAGGTCTATCGGCTCATGTTTATCTAAGGGAAAGCTCGTCCGCCCACCCAACTGTGTCTCATGGTTGTGTCGTTGCTGTGTAATGCCACCTGGTACAAACTCACACATCAAATATCAGACAGCACACAATGTACGATTTACAGATTACACTTTATAAATCTTACTGGAACTATGTCATTAATAGAGATACAATATAAAAGGGAAAGTAAAAGGCACCAGACTTATCAGAGTTCAACCACTTCATGCACAACCGTTGGAGCTCAATTAACAGGGTCCTCTTTCCACCATGCGATCCCCTCCGACCCCCTCGACTCGCTGCTCAGGACCAACCACGGTGGTTGACCAGAGCTCTTCCAGCACGTCCTTCCTCTTCGGGTCTCTTCCCGAAAGCCCCCTAAACCACACAGTTCCTAGCCATAAGTGACAGAATATCACCCACAAAAAGAATAACATGGACACTCAATTGGTTCGTCCTCTCTCTTATCAATAATATAACCCAAACAAACAGGGAGAGAGGGAACTCCTTACGTTGCAGTTATTATTACAGAAAAGCCATTTTTTATATATAACATAACAAAGAAGCCATTTTATTAGCCTTAGCAGTAACATAAAAGAAGAAACCCCTCACACATGTATATACAGTAAAATTTAAGACTGTTTAACACCGTAACATGATCAGTTATCAATGAGCTCAATTCTAAATCAATGTCATTAATTGTACTGATCTTAGACATGATCAACTATTAGTTATGTCGATAAACAGTTATAACTGGTTATATCTTACAGGAGATTGATTGTTCAAGTGGAATTGTTGATAGAACACAGTTCAATGTTGAATTTTAGGAATCATTCAGTTCTTGTATAAATTAGCAGATAAATCTCAGTTGTTTTCTGAAAATAAGTTTCTGCATAGAAAGTAACAATTTGTCACTTTACACTGATGAAAATCTCCAAGGTATAAATCACATCTCCGCAAAATTCTACACTTCTGTATCCAATTCATAACAGGCCTCTCCAATTAGATCTATAGAATACAGACTCCCGTCAATTTTTTTTAAAGATGAGTTTTGCTGCTGATTTGTATTGGTACTGTATACAAGACCATAAGATGTGGGAGCAGAATTAGGCTATTTGGCTCGTCATTTCAGTTATTCATCTTCCACTTTCTGGAATTTCTGCTATATCTCCCAATTTCAATCTCTCTCTCCATCTTTCATTTAGTTTGTCTCCAGCTCAGCTCCAAACCAACACCCAGACCTTTAAAAACGTACTCCATCTCTTTTACCAAAGAATGCTCAGTGTTATTCATTCTCTTCCTATCTATTCATGAGGTAACATATCTCAATTAATGTCAGAATCACAGTTTGCAGCACCGAGATTAAACAATGAATTAAAGTATTATACAGAAGTAAGCTTTCAATACTTTGCTCTTAATAGTTTGTTCAGCCTAACATTAATTTTAATGTTTTAAACCATTACATCCAGTTAGAAATGACTTACATCACTATATAATTGCTGCAGAAAGTAAGATTTATAGGGATTTATAAATGACTGCAGATTCTTGCATTCTTCAGTTATTTTGTTATTAATAAAATTAACTTAAAACTATTACCACAAATGTATTTTATCAACTTTGCCTCTAACTTCCACCCTGCCCTTAAATTCACTTGATCCATCTCCTGACACCTCCCTCCCCTTTTTCAATCTCTCTCTCCATTTCTGCAGACAAATTGTCAACTGACATCTTTTATAAACCTATTAATTCCCACAGTTATCTCAACTATACCTCTTCCCACCCTATCTCGTGTAAAAATGCTATTCCCTTTGCTTAGTTTCTTCATCTTTGCCACAGCCATTCCCAGGACACAGCTTTCTGTTCCAGGATATCAGAGATGCTCTCCTCCTTTAACAAACTTTTTTCCTTCCTTCCTTCCGATGCTGCCCTCACCTGCATCTCCTCCATTTCCCAAATATCTGCGCTCACCCCATCTTTCTGCTGCAATAATAATAATAATAGAGTTCCTCTTGGCCTTACCTACCACCCTATCAGCATCCAACACATTTCCTCCACAGCATCCGAAAGGGATCTGGCACTAAACGTAACTTTACCTCCACCCTTCCTCTGCTTTCCATGATCTCCTTGTTTGTTCATCTCTCCCCACTAATCTCCCTCCTGGCACTTACCCCTGCAAGTGGCATGAGTGTTATTCCTGCCCATTTTCCTCCTCCCTCACCTCCATTCAGGGCCCCAAATGGAGGAGCAACACCTTACATTCCATCTGGGTTGCCTCCAACCTGATGACATGAATATCAATTTCTCCTTCTGGTAAAAAACAAGTTTCCCTCCCCCTCCCCTCTTACTCTATTACCCACTCTAACTTTTACCTCTTCTCACCTGCCCCTGCCTATCACTTTCCCCTCTGGTCTCCTCCTCCTTCCCTTTTTCCTATGGTCCACTCTCCTCTCCTATCAGATTTCTTCTTCTCCAGCCCTCTACCATTTCCACCCACCTGGCTTCACCCACCACCTTCCAACTAACCTCCTTCCCCTCTCCCCATCTTCTATTCTGACACCTTCCCCCTTCTTTCTCAGTCCTGAAGAAGGGACTCTGCCCAAAATGTCAACAACCTGTTCATTTCCATAGATGGCCTGCTGAGTTCCTCCAGCATTTTGTGTGTGTTGCTTTGGATTTCCAACATCTGCAGACTCTCTCATGTTTAAAATTTATTTTCTCACTGCTTAACAACAAAGCAATATCACATAAAAATGTACATACTCTACATGTAATGGTTTTCATTCTAAGAAAACTTATTTAATTAACCAATATGTTTACCTGTTGAACAGAGAACCTGTCCTGGGTGAGCCCAGCACTTAAGTATAATTCTGAAGAAAGCACAGCTGTGCTTCTACTTCCATAGGAGTTTGTGAAGGTACAGCATGACATCTAGAACTTCCACCAACTTCTCTAGATGTGTGGTGGAGAGTATATTGACTGATTGCATCACAACTTGGGAAGGGAATTCCAATGCCTTTGAACGGAGCAGCCTACAAAAAGTAATGGATACGGCCCAGTCTGTCACAGGTAAAGCCCTCCCCACCACTGAGCACATCGACACAGAGCACTGTCACAGGAAAACAGCAAACATCATAGGTAACCCCCTCACCCAGGCCATGCTCACGTCTCACGGCTACCGCAAGGCTGTGGGACCAGACGGCATCCCAGGGCAGGTTCTCAGGATGTGCATAGCACCACTGGCTGACGTGTTTGCAGGCATTTTTAATCTCTCCTTCTCCTAGTGTAGAGTGCCCTCCTGCTTCAAAACATTCTGTCTCTATACCTAAAAAGACCAAGATAACATGCCTGAACGACTAGCGTCCTGTCGCGCTCACCTTAATCATAAGCAAATGCTTTGAGAGGCTGGTCAAGGACTACATCTGCAGATTGCTACCACCCCCTACAATTCACATACCGACACAGCCAATCGACAGATGATGCAATAGCCACAGCTCCTTACACACCTGGAGAGGAGGGATGCTTATGTGAGAAGGCTGTTCTTGGACTACAGTTCAGCATTCAACACCATAATTCCATCCAGGCATGACAAGAAGCTCAGAGCCCTCAGCCTTCACCCTGCCTTGTGTAGCTGGATCCTGGACTTCCTGTCAGATCACCGGCAGGTGGTAAGAGTGGGCTCCCTCACATCTGTCCTTCTGACCCTCAACACAAAGAGTCGCCCAGGGCTGTGTCCTAAGCCCCCTCCTTTACTCTCTGTACACCCATGATTGTGTCACCACCCACAACTCCAATCTGCTAATTAAATTTGCAGATGATACTACATTGATTGGCCTAACCTCAAATAATAATGAGACAGCCTACAGAGAAGAAGTCATCACCCTGACACAGTGGTGTCAAGAAAACAACCTCTCTCTCAATGTCGCAAAAGCAAAGAAGCTGGTTGTGGACTACAGGAGGAACGGAAACAGGCCAGCCCCTATTTACATCAATGGATCTGGGGTTGAGGGGTAAACAGCTTCAAGTTCTTCGGCATACACATCACTGAAGACCTCACTTAGTCTGTACATACCGGCTGTTTGGCAAAACAAGGACAACAGCACCTCTTTCACCTCGGGCGATTGAAGAAGTTCAGCACGAGTCCCCAAACGCTAAGGACTTTCTACAGAGGCACAATTGCGGGCATACTGGTTGGCTGTATCACTGTCTGGCATGGGAGATGTACTTCCCTCAACCACAGGAGAGTGGCGGGGACAGCTCAGCACATCCGTGGATGTGAACTTCCCACTATTCAGCATATTTACAGCGACAGGTGTGTAAAAAGGGTCCAAAGGATCATTGGAGACCCAAGTCACCCCAACCACAAACAAGTCCAGCTGCTACCATCCAGGAAATGATACCACAGCATTACAGCCAGGACCAACAGGCTCTGGGACAACTTCTTCTACCAGACCATCAGATTGATTACTTGTTGCTGACACAATGTATTTCTAAGTGATATTGACTGTTCTATTATATATCTTACTGTATATGCTATTTATTACAAATTACTATAATCTGCACATTGCACATTTAGACAGAGATGTAACATAAATATTTTTACTCCTCATGTATGTGAAGAATATAAGAAATAAAGTTAATTCAATTCAATTCAAGAAGGTGCACGAGCCTCAGGACTTACAGCATCAGGTTCAGGAACAGTTCTTACCCTCCAACCATCAGGCTCTTGAACCAGTGGGGATAACTTCACTTGCCCCATCACTGAACTGTTCCCACAACCTATGGATTCACTTTAAAGGACTCTTCCTCTCATGTTTTTGATATCGATTGTTTATTTTTTTAGTACAGTATTAGTATTATTTATTTTTTTATTTTGTATTTGCACAGTTTGTTATCTTTTGCACATTTATCGTTTCTCCATCCTGTTGGGTGCGGTCCTTCACTGATTCTACTACAGTTCTTCGATCTACTGAGTATGCCTGCAAGAAAATGAATCTCAAGCTAGTATATGGTGACACATATGTACTTCGATAATAAATTTACTTTGAACTTTGGTCAATTTTTTCCAAGTATATTCCAAACAATTAAAAATAATCACGTTAGAAGCAGGATTTATGAGTACTTGTGGAAGCAAAGTGTGATTAGGGACAATCAGCATGGCTTTGTGAGGGGCAGGTCATGAATCACGAGCCTTATTGAATTCTTTGAGAATGTGACAGAACACATCGATGAAGGTAGAGTAGTGAATGTGGTCTATATGGATTTTGTATGGCACTTCTTTCAGTTAGTCCTGACGAAGGATCTCGGCCCGAAACGTCAACTGTACCTCTTCCTATAGATGCTGCCTGGCCTGCTGTGTTCACCAGCAATTTTTGTGTGTGTTGTATGAATTCAGAATTAGCTTGTCCAAAGAAGGCAGTGTTTGGTGGTAGATGGAGACTATTCTGCCTGAAGGTCAGTGACCAGTCTGTTCCATAGGGGTCTGTTCTGGGACTCCTTCTCATTGTGATTTTTATAAAAGAATTGGATGAGGAAGTGGAAGGGTGGGTTAGTAAGTCTGCAGATGACACAAAGGTTGGTGGAGATGTGGATAGTGCACAAGGTTGTCAAGGGTTGCAATGGTACATTGACTGAATACAGAGCTGGCTAAGTAGCAGCAGATGAATTTCAAACCGGAAAAGTGTAAAGAGATTCATTTTGGAAGGTTGTATTTAAAGACAGAATACAGGGTTAATGGCAGGATTCTTGGCAATGTGGAAGAACAGAGGAATATTGGGGTTCACATACATAGATCCCTCAAAGTTGCCACACAAGTTGACAGGATTGTTAAGAAGGCACATGGGGTGTGTTGGCCTTTATTAAAGTTCAAAGAACATAGTGCAAAGTACATTTATTATCAAAGTATGTATAAATTATACAGCCTTGAGATTCGTCGGCTCACAGGCAGCCACAAAGCAAGGAACCCTAAAGAACCCAATTAAAAACAGAAAGGCCAACACCCAATGCTCAGAGGAAGAGAAAAAATATACAAATCCTGCAAATAATAGAAGCCAGGATCAGCATTCCAAACCAAACTGAGTCCATAAACCTGTATCCCAAAGCAGCTGCAATAGGCCCAAGCCTCAGTCTCAGTTTATCACATAGCAGGCAAATCGCTGCAAAGCTCACAGACAGGAAGCACGTAGAAGCCGGAGCAATCTTAATAGTCTCAGTGCCATGGAGAGGGGAGTGAGTATCATGGGAGAGCAAGTGGAATCGGCCCGGCCCTTGCCTCTGAAACTGACATCCCGCCTTTTCCAGTCAACCTGGGCCAGCCTTTAAATGTCCAAACACCGGGGTCATGCCTGCATTTGGTCCCGGGCCCTGGCGCTGTGATATGCTTTGGGCATAGACCTCGCTACCCAACACAAAGCCGTTCTCAATCTTTCAAAGTCGGCTCTGTGCTTAGATCAATCGAACCTCTTTCCCGGTTTAGGTGGACGGATGTCGAAACTCAAAGGATTCAGTTCAAGAGTCATGAGGTAATGTTGCAGCTCTATAAAACCTGGGTTAGACTACACTTGGAATATGGTGTTCAGTTCTGGTCACTTCATCATAACTCATAAGTCTGTGGAAGCTTTAGAGAGGGTGCAGAGGAGATTTACCAGGAAGCTGCGTGAACTATAGAGCATGTCTCATGAGGATAGGTTAAGAGAGCTAGGGATTTTCTCTTTGGAGTGAAGGAGGATGAGAGGTATTCAAGATGATAAGAGGCATAGATAGAATGGAGAGCCAGAGACTTTTTACCAGGGTAGAAACAGCTAATACTTTTAAGGCACAATTTTAAAGTGATTGAAGGAAAATCCAGGGGGATAGCAGAGGTTCTTTACACAAAGAGTGGTCAGTGCATGGAACACCCTGCCAGCATAGTGACAGAGACAGAGGGTCATTTAAGAAACTCTTAGATTGGCACATGGATGATAGAAAAATGGAGGGTTATGTAGGAGGGAAGGATTAAACTGATGTTAGAGTAGGTTAAAAAGTTGGCACAACATCTTGGGCCTGTGTTGTGCTGTAATATTCTAGATCCAAGCATCCTCAGTTCAGTGACAGCCAACTAATTGGCACATCCAGAGATGGATTGTTTCAGTAGCTGTTTAATCCTTGTTACTTCTACAAGATTCCATTCAAGGCTAATTTGTTATTGATTGGAATTCATTTGTTTCACCGCAGTAAGGGCGGTTGGAGCAGGAGGAGGAGATTAAGAATTAGATTCTCTTGGAAACTGCAAAAGCTTGCATCAAGTTGTGCAACTTTAACCCATAATTCTCTCAACTGAATAAGGTAAACAACTTTCCAAATTAAGAGAACAAAGCAAAAATGGTAGGAAAAGAACATGCTGAAGGTAAGGAAAGTTACTTAAAAAAATTTGGCCCAAAATAAAATAATAAATTATTTTAATTCATTTTAATAAATTATCCTTGTGACAATCAACACATTACACAAATAATGCATAAAGATGCTTAGATTCATACAGCCTGCTTCCGGAGAAGCACAATGCATTAAACTGCTAATCCTTAAAACAATCATTTAATTGAAACACATTAATCACTTAGAACATAAGGCAGCAAGAAATAGTCTGGACCTTCATGAGAAATTGGAATTGCCAGAATTTCTCATTATATCTGCCCATTGCATGCAAGTTCTGAACTTCCTGCTAACTGAACCCCATGGCTTCCCTACTATGCTGTCACTGGACTCCGAACGGTGTCAGATTCCTACAATTCCTTGTCACCTGCCAAGTGAGCTTTGCCCATTGTACCTACAACAGGAAGTTAAAAAATTCACATTTGTTTGCATTAACTGGATTTATTCAAATGATTTTAATTAAAATTCATTAATTTTTCAAGTTAATAGTTACTTTTTTAAAAAAAAAAATTCCTTTGCTTTGGAACAGGCAATAGCCTGAAGGTGAAAGACATGGATT
Organism: Mobula birostris; assembly: GCF_030028105.1. Classification (NCBI taxonomy): domain Eukaryota; kingdom Metazoa; phylum Chordata; class Chondrichthyes; order Myliobatiformes; family Myliobatidae; genus Mobula; species Mobula birostris. The sequence continues at coordinate 69,993,386 of NC_092375.1, read as the reverse complement.
TTTATTTTCTTTTATTATCCACAGATGAGCAAAATTAGCAATAGGAGATGGGCATACATTTTTGGGCAATATGAAACGTAGGGAACTGGAAAGCCTGCCTTGGAAAGCAATACATTCAAACATGCATGTGAGAAAAACTTGACCACAATCCCAGAACTGGGTAGGCTCAGGTAACCAATATTATATTACCCATGATAGCAAAAGGGGAGTAAGAGCAGCCATTCAGTTAGATCATGGCCAATAAATAAAAATACATATCTTTGCTTCATATATCGAAAGCTCTTATTTAAAAAGTTCACCAGTTTTGAAATCTTCAATAAATCAAACCCAACAATATTTTAAGCAAATCCATATTTCTGCTTTCTAATGTGAATTTCCAAATAATTACACTACAGTTTCAAGGCAACATGCTTCATGCAATATTCCTCTAACAAAGGAGATGGTTCCTCTATCTTGAGCCTATGACATCTTTAAAGACATCAAAAAATCTCAATTAGATCATCACACTTTTATTATACTTGTTAAGCAACTGGTCTTTGCATATTATTTTTTATTTCCCCCCACCACTGTAGCATCATTCTGATGAACCTGCTGTGAATCTCTCCAAGGCCAATATATCAGATGAGTTTCAATATCAAGATGTGAAAACAAACTCCACATAAAAATAGTAAATAATGAGAACTTGGGGCCAGCAACTCATTGTGACAATGGTGACATCTTTATAATCACTATAGTTCAGATGGAGAGCATGGCTGGAAATTGCAAAGCAAAGAGTAGATTATTGACCGCGGGAGGAAGAAACTGGAAGTTCATGTGCCAGTCCATATTGGGGGATTGAAGGTGGAAAGGGCCAGTAACTTTAAATTTCATGGTGTTACATCAGAGGATCAGCATGCAAGTCCCATTACAACAGATTCAGCATGTCATCTAAAACTTTGACAAACTTCTACATATACACAGTGGAGAATATTCTGACTGATTGCATCATGACCTAGTAAGGAAGCAGCAAGGCACAGGAGTGGAATATCCTGCAACAACTGGTGGGTACAGGCCAGTCCATCAAAGGCAGAGCCCTCCCCTCCATTGGGCACATCTACAAGGAGTGCTGCCACAAGAAAGGACCTCCACCATCCAGACCATGCTCTCTTCTCACTACTACCAACAGGAAGGAGGTACGGGAGCCTTAGATCCCACACCACCAGGTTCAGGAACAGTTAATACCATCCAACCATCAGCCTCCTGAACCAGGATGAACTTCACTCACCACAACTCTGAACTGATTCCACTACCTGTGGACTCACTTTCAAGGACTTTACAATTCACATTCGCAGTATTATTTATTTACTCATTAATTAATTATAAATTTGTATTTGCACAGGTTGTCTTTTTTCATACTGATTGACAATTGGCTGTCAATTATTGTCTGTATGTAGTTTTTCTAAGATACTGCTGAATTTCTTTGTTCTGCAGTGAATACCTGCAAGAAAATGAATCTCCAGGTAGTATATGATGATATATTCATATTCAGACAATAAAATTACTTTGAACTTTGAAATAATTGACTGAAAAATCATTTCAATTAAGGGCTGTTCGTTACAAATAGAAAATTTACATGACAGTTCAAAAGGATTTCTGGCAGTGAAATATTACTGAAAATGGTAATGTAAATAGTAGTAATTGATGCCAATTCCTTTGTGAATTGAAGAAAATGAATCAAAGTGTTAAACTTGTATTGATAAACCAACACTTACACTGCCTCAGTCCTAGCTGAGCTTCCCAAGATGCAAGCAGGTTTCTCTGTTTCAATGCACTGAACATTTATTTCTATTTCTCCCAAAAGCAGTTTAAAATGATCAGCTTGTGCTTGTGTCATCAGGCGAGGATGAAAGTGGTAAACAAATAACAATCGGTGTGATTTTCTCATTCCATGAAGGTCCATCACTGAATGAGTTTCCACTCATTCATTCATCTCACCATGCTGGTGCACTTGGTATGGATTATGTGGATTCGATTGACCTCGGCTTCCTGAACCTCAGCTTTGAGGAGTGGGCAGCCAGATCAGGATTCATATTTGTGAGGTCCTGACCATAGATTTGCCAGATGTCAAAGGTTATTGCACAATTTAAATTTGGTAGGCAAGTACTTAAAAAAAAAATCCAGTATCTTAAAAAACATTAACAGATGTACCACACATTTGGCCTCTTTATACCAGGCATTGCCAATTTTTAAGTAACAATCCTTGTCATCTGAATGATATCACTAACTTGCATTATAAAAGCAGCAAAAGCAGTTTTTGCTTATTTATATTTCAATTTACACTTTATTTACAGTACTTTTATGACTTTGTAATTTATTACAACTGTATTTTGATTCTCTAAGTATTAAGCACTAAAAAAAATCCCTGGAATATGACATCTTCAAAAGGAAGCTTTCTGAAGCCATCGTAGTGATACTGCAGTAGATCCTCTAGTTCTGTCGCCTAAAGCCTAGATTCCAAGTACCACCACCACCACCCGGCCCCTACCTTCTGCCTCACTGAAGGGCCATAGGGGGAAGAACTCCATTATAATGAATCCCATGATACTGCTGCAGGGAAGTACGGTTGCATATTTAGCACAGTGGATGTATGATTGCTGGCAGCAGTCAGATGGAGTATAACTAGGCAAGGACAGTATTGGAATGGAAAGCCCAACATAAGCAGTTCAGCTTAATGAGAAATAATGCAATAGTATCACTATTGTAATTAGGCAACGGATTAGATTTCAATTCAGAAAAAAATAAACCTCATTGAGGGCAACGTATATTTCCTTGGGATTCATAGTGCTATTATTGACTGTGAAAAGAAAAATACTCCATCTTCTAGTCTAGTCATTATTCACTCTGCAGTGTACAAAAAGCCACAAGTACAGAATAACAAGATCAAATGCCATTAACGTTTAACATATTTTTAAATATATTTGTCATTGTTTAAAAATTCAATAACAATCAATTCTGATGACAATATAAACAACAGGAATTCTGCAGATGCTGGAAATTCAAGCAACACACATCAAACTCACTCTTCCTGATGAAGGGTCTCGGCCTGAAATGTCGACTGCACCTCTTCCTAGAGATGCTGCTTGGCCTGCTGCGTTCACCAGCAACTTTTATGTGTGTCTGATGACAATATACATGTTGTACATTTAAGAAACACAAACACGGGCCAGCTGGTGGTGCAATGAATCGGCGCCGGACCCGGGAGTGGAGGTTTCCGGGTTCGAAACCAGTTGGGTCTGCTCCCAAGTACGCTTTCCATCCAGGCCGGGTTGAGTGTCGAGATCGCAACTTGACCTCGTAAAATAAAGGGAAAAGTACTGTGAAAATGTCTGCATGAGGAGTGGGGTGCCACACAGTCTCTCTTTCTCGCTCCGCGCCTTGTAAAAGCCATGAAAAAGACACCATCACGGACACACGCACACACACACTCGCAGGCACGCCAAAAAAAACAAACACAACATTTTCATGTTAAATGTTGTTAACTATTAATGGCAAATTTGGAGAACGTTATCAAGGACTATGAACACATTGAAAGCAATTGATCTCCATGCTGAATGCTGATACTTAATTGTTACAACTTTTGATATTCAATTTAAATAGTAGTATTGATGGCTACGTTTGTTTTATCCAACAAAAGTAGAGAGAATTCAAACTAATTTGATCTAAGTCTTTGTAATCCAGAGTGCAGAAAAGAAAGAGAGAGAGAAAGTGAGCAAGCAAGCATGAGAAAGTGCACAAAGTGAGTGACAGAGTGGGGAGGAGTGAGTAGTACTATTGACTCCTCTAAACGGTTCATCTGTATGAGTAAGCGGTAAAAGAATCAAAAAGTGGAGATGATGGTTAGTTACAGAATAAAATAGCAGAGTTGTAGGAAAAAATCAGGGGGAATTAGACTGATAAAAATACTCCACTGCGAGCTAGCATAATCCTGATGGACAAAATGGCCTCATTCAATACGCAAGAGAGGCAGAGAGACAGTGTGAGAGACAGACAGAGAGAGACACTGCGTGTTTATTCATGAAGGTATTTGGAATCACTGTTGCACACTCTCCTGTGTCAGCAGACATCAGAGATGTCAAACCAAAACTAGTTACTGATGCATTTCCCTTGAGGGCACCTCCCTATGGATTAGTTCATCTCTGCAAGATCACAAAGTTGTTCTTCCATAGCACTACCTGAGAACAGACAGATCCCACCACCAACTCAGGCCAATTTACCACTTCCATGAACTACTGACATGCCAAACACACATTTATTGTCATTCCCTCTGATACTTGAGGACTGACAGATCCAATACAGGATAACTGATTTCCGAAGTTTCTGTGGCCCAGCTAGATAGACAATACCACTTTAACTGACAAACGAAAACAGATATTCCATTCCCTAAACTAGGTACATCCTTGAAGTACTTTTAAGTAAAATGAAAAGTTTTTTCTTGGCTTTGCCTTTGCAGACAAGAGAATCTGAAATTTATCTAGCAGTAACTTGGTCTATCAAGCTAACTTTCTATCCACCTATCCATTATGAATAATTAAAACAGTGTTGATTCATTGGCTGGGCCCCAAACAATTACATCTGGCAACTTGTCATCCATTCCATGAGAGAAGGTGACAAAATTGGCCAAAGTTTGGAATTTGCCTGCTAACAGCAAGGAAATTATATAATTGTTTGCTGGACTTACGGCCCTGATCAAAAGTTTTTCATGATCTGATTTTTTTTGTATCTTCTGATTCCAACCTGCATTGTTGCTGGGTTGACCTAATGAAAAACTCACTCATTTATTCCTCAGGTTGCCTGATAAAACTGTAACTAGTTTTCTTGTTCAATGTGTTAAAATTGAATTCAGCTATTTCCTAATTTCAGTGATTGAGACATGTTAATTTTACCCCTGCTTAGTTTTTGCAAGTGGAGGCAGTGAAAGCAAAATCCCAAGGTAAGAATTTTACTCTGACAGGAGCATAGAAGCACTTTCAGAATGTAGCCATAAATTTGCCATGGTCTAATGCAGATTCTAATCCAATTTGTGTTACCACAGTCAAGCCTTATCAAAATATTTAAAATTATTTAAATTACTAGACTAGGTTAGATATTTGACGGATCCACAATGCATTGTGAGAACAAATGTAAGCTGCAACTTACAATTTTCAATTTTAGTGTGAATAGATTTGTTACACACAAAATATATTTAACTGATCCTTCACTTCTTTCATAACATCAAGAAATTAATCCCAGGTAGTATTCAAAGGCACCCCACTAAATGGAAAAAAACTAGGATTTTATCAGTTCCAACTCATCCATAAAACATTTTATGAAGATTTTTATGGTGAGAATATATGGTGAATTATATATTTCAGTTGCACATTGTATGTTGAATGCTTTCCTTTCATGACAATCTTCGATTTAAGAGTATTTGCAGACTCAATTCTGAAGTAGAATGAGAGTGAAAAAATCAATCCACTTCAGAGTCAGTTTAGGCTATAACCTGAAGTGTAGCATCAGCACAAATTAAAGTCCTGTTTGCTCGAATATTAAACTTGCAAAAAGTCATAGAGTCTACTACATTACATAACCATCTAAGGCTTTTACTGTCACCATATGCACATTAGACAACCTACATGCAATCATTTTTGCAAGTGACAAAATTGATTTGAACCAGTGATATTTCAAGGAGTGTTTAATAAAGTGTATAACAGCGTGCAAGGAGAAAAGCCCTTCAAATTCAACTGCAATCTTGCTAGTTTGCCTAATGTTATCAGTCAAAATATCATCTAGAGGCTAACACATCACACTTGCTTAATTTGATTTTGATGGTAATAGATTGCTGCTTATTCAATCATTTCGAGACTCACCAGGTAAGGCATTAAAATTAAGAGATCCATTTTTTCTTTCTGCTGGAAATAAAACTTCACATGGTATTACTTCAATAAAAACCAGAAGAATGTCTCTCAATTTCCTTGCAAATACCAGCATTATAAAATGGATAGACTCAGTCGATCCATTACCATTTGTGAGACTCTACTACATTGAGACTGGGTTCTTATATTTGTTACAAAACAATTTAGAACATGTATCAGTACACGGTACTACAAATGTTGTGGCCATTACAGAGACTTGGCTGTCACAAGGGCAGGAATGACTGCTGAATGTTCCAGGATTTAGATGCTTCAAAAGGGACATGGAGGGGGATAAAGGAGGTGGAGGGTGACATTGTTAATCAGGGATAGTAACATAGCTGCAGAAAGGGAGGACATTGTGGAGGGGAAGTCAACTGAGTCAGTGGGGGTAGAAGTTAGAAACAAGAAGGGAGCAATCACTGTATTGCAGATATTCTATAGACCCTAAAATATCAACAAAGACACAGAGGTGTAGACAGGGAGGCAGGTTTTGGAAAGAAACAAATAATGTATAACTTCCCTAACATTAATTGGCACATCTTTGTGCAAAAAGTTTAGACAGGGCAGAATTTGCTAGGTGTGTCCAGGAAGGATGCCTGACACAAAATCTAGACAGGCTGATTGGAGGAAAGTCCATACTGGATCCAGTACTATGCAATAACCTAGTCAGGTGTCAGATCTCTCAGTAGATGAACATTCGGAGACCGTGACCACAACTCTATGACTTTTACCATAGCCTTGTATGGAGATAGGAGCTGAGAGTGTAGGAAAGTATTTAATTGGGGAGGACATATTATGATGCTGTTAAGCAGGAGCTTGGGAGAGGAAATTCAGAACAGTTTGTTGCGTATTTAATATCTCAGTAACGTTTGAATAATATTATAAATGTATTGTTTGATTAAGCATTCTTGTTGTTTAAATAATTCATTATGAGTTAAATGTAAAAGCATGTGAATGGCTTACGTCAATATGCCACCACGTCATATGCGCACATCTCACTAAAAGTAAGGAGAATCTAGACACGCATCTCTTGGGCTCCCTTGTTTCTATTTTGATTAGCATTATGTCCTGGAGTTATAAAACATAACAGTTGTCACAAGGGGTTTCAAATGAAACCAAGAAGACTACCTGAACAGTTGAGTAAAAAAGAACACCGCGGCATGTGCTTCTTCGGGAAGGGAGAGAAACGTTTGAGTTAAATAAGGCAGAAAACAGATGGGTTCATAAACAGTGAGTACCAGGTGATAATAGTCATTAAAAAAAGAGAGAACTGGCAGACTACATCAGAAAGTTGTTTGCATTCGATTGCACAAAAGATAACTGGGTGCTGAATATGGAACAAATTGAAAGCAAATTTTAAAGCAAATGAAAAAGCCAATGAAAAACAAGTACCAGTAGTGAGTGCAGTAGGCATACAGATTACATAGCTGAAATGCTCCAACCAAACCAGCTGAAATGAACTTTGCTGATATCATGAAAGGAATGCAGGAATATTTAAAAACTAAACTACTGTTGATTGCAGAATGCTTTAGATTTCATACCAGGAATCTAAAGGAAGGAAAGTTTATTGAATTTCCAGCATCTGCAGAATTCCTGTTGTTTGCATTTTCAAATTCACTACTGTGAAGCTTCTTCCGGTGATGCCTACAACGAAGGAGTTTAGATCCTCTCTTTGAGAGGAGTTCAGTGAAACCATCTCTCACTGCTCCCCATCTGTAATTTCTTCGGCTCTTCAACTTTTCGACCACATTTTGACTCAGAATCGCTATCACAGCCATATATCCTTTCTTGGAATGTGCCTCCATCACCAACTTACTCCAGTTGGCTTTAGGATTCGTTTCCAAGCCTCTCAATTTGGACCTTCTGAGGATCCCAGGTACTCACATTTTATTGACTCTGCCTCTCGCCGCTTCTCCCGTCAAGCTCTGAAGGCGACCCTCTCCGCCATGAGGAGGTACTTGGTGTCCCTATTCCAGACCCTTCCACACCCCGGGACACATTCTTCACCGTCTGTAATGGTCCTACCCATTATTTCATTCTCGGTCGGATCCACTCCTGCAATTGCCGTTTTTTTGACTTTATCATGTTAGGCAAAGATCGCAAGATCCTACACCTACGGACTCCAGAGCCTGCTGGCCCTGAAACTAGCAGGCATGAACTTCAGATTGCCTCTGCCACTGATCTTGCCGGCTCCAACACCTCAGGGCATATTCAAAACCCGGACTCCAGCAATGACCATGGAGACATTCAAGGTGATTGCGCAACCACCAACTGCGACTCCAGCCTTGAACTCCAGGCCGGGTCTTTATGTGCTGCTGTTGTGACTCCCGTCTCCCCTTCCCCCACCACCACTCCGCAACCCTGTCTCCCTCAGATCTCACCGTCAGCTCCTGGGTACTCAGAGGCTCCATCTTCCTCTCACCCCAACCCTCCCCTCTCCACTGACACCCCAGGTCTCCCCCCTCCCCCATCTGATCCCAGCTGTCATCCATGCCGGGTCTTTACCATCCCCTCCGACCTTCAACAGTCGTTGGCAGAACACTGTCCTCAGTAAGGGCCTCACCTTTGTCCCCCTTCGCCCACACCTCAGCGAGTTCCGTGTTCGCCATGATGCGGAACTCTTCTTCCACCATCTCTATCTCCGAGCCTACTTCATCAGCAAGGACTCTTCCACCCCCACCGATGACCCCTTCTCCCGTCTTCAACCCTCCTCTTCTTCATGGACACCCCACTCTGGTCTTCTGCCTGCTCTGGATCTCTTTATCGCTAACTGCCGACGGGACATCAACCGTCTCGACTTCATCGCACCTTGTTCCCATTCCAACCTCACTCCTTCGGCACGTTCTGCTCTCCACTCCCTCCGCACTAATCCTAACCTTATTATTAAACCCGCCGATAAGGGGGGTGCTGTTGTAGTCTGGCGTACTGACCTCTACCTTGCCGAGGCACAGCGACAACTCGCGGATACCTCCTCTTATTTACCCCTCGATCGTGACCCCACTAAGGAGCACCAGGCCACTGTCTCCCACACCATCAGCGACTTTATCCGCTCAGGGGATCTCCCATCTACTGCTACTAAACTTATAGTTCCCACACCTCGCACTTCCCGTTTCTACCTCCCGCCCAAGATCCACAAACCTGCTTGTCCTGGCAGACCTATTGTCTCAGCTTGCTCCTGCCCCACCAAACTCGTTTCTGCATACCTCAACACGTTTTTATCCCCCCTTGTGCAATCCCGTCCTACCTATGTTCATGACACTTCTCACGCTCTTAAACTTTTCGATGATTTTAAGTTCACCGGCCCCCACTGCTTTATTTTCACCATGGATGTCCAGTCCCTATATATTTCCAACCCCCATCAGGAAGGTCTCAAAGCTCTCCGCTTCTTTTTGGATTCCAGACCTAATCAGTTCCCCTCTACAACCACTCTGCTCCGGCTAGCGGAATTAGTCCTTACTCTTAATAATTTCTCCTTTGGCTCCTCCCACTTCCTCCAAACTAAAGGTGTAGCTATGGACACCCGTATGGGTCCTAGCTATGCCTGCCTTTTTGTTGGGTTTGTAGAACAGTCTACGTTCCGTGCCCATTCTGGTATCTGTCCCCCATTTTTCCTTCGCTACATCGACGACTGCATTGGCGCTGCTTCCTGCACGCATGCTGAGCTCGTTGACTTTATTAACTTTGCCTCCAACTTTCACCCCGCCCTCAAGTTTACCTGGTCCATTTCTGACACCTCCCTCCCCTTTCTAGATCTTTCTGTCTCTATCTCTGGAGACAGCTTATCCACTGATGTCTACTATAAGCCTACTGACTCTCACAGCTATCTGGACTATTCCTCTTCTCACCCAGTCTCTTGCAAAAATGCCATCCCCTTCTCGCAATTCCTCCGTCTCCGCCGCATCTGATCTCAGGATGAGGCTTTTCATTCCAGGACGAGGGAGATGTCCTCTTTTTTTAAGGAAAGGGGCTTCCCTTCCTCCACCATCAACTCTGCTCTCAAACGCATCTCCCCAATTTCACGCACATCTGCTCTCACTCCATCCTCCCGCCACCCCACTAGGAATAGGGTTCCCCTGATCCTCACCTACCACCCCACCAGCCTCCGGGTCCAACATATTATTCTCCGTAACTTCCGCCACCTCCAACGGGATCCCACCACTAAGCACATCTTTCCCTCCTCCCGCCTCTGCTTTCTGTAGGGATCGCTCCCTACGTGACTCCCTTGTCCATTCGTCCCCCCCATCCCTCCTCACTGATCTCCCTCCTGGCACTTATCCTTGTAAGCGGAACAAGTGCTACACATGCCCTTACACTTCCTCCCTTACCACCATTCAGGGCCCCAGACAGTCCTTCCAGGTGAGGCAACACTTCACCTGTGAGTCAGCTGGGGTGATATACTGCGTCCGGTGCTCCCGATGTGGCCTTCTATACATTGGCGAGACCCGACGCAGACTGGGAAACTGCTTTGCCGAACATCTACGCTCTGTCCGCCAGAGAAAGCAGGATCTCCCAGTGGCCACACATTTTAATTCCATATCCCATTCCCATTCTGACATGTCTATCCACGGCTTCCTCTACTGTAAAGGTGAAGCCACACTCAGGTTGTAGGAACAACACCTTATATTCCGTCTGGGTAGCCTCCAACCTGATGGCATGAACATTGGCTTCTCTAACTTCTGCTAATGCCCCACCTCCCCCTCGTACCCCATCCCTTATTTATTTTTATACACACATTCTTTCTCTCACTCTCCTTTTTCTCCCTCTGTCCCTCTGACTATGCCCCTTGCCCATCCTCTGGGTTCCCCCCCCCCTTGTCCTTCTTCCCTGGGCCTCCTGTCCCATGATCCTCTCATATCCCCTTTGCCAATCACCTGTCCAGCTCTTGGCTCCATCCCTCCCCCTCCTGTCTTCTCCTATCATTTTGGATCTCTCCCTCCCCCTCCCACTTTCAAATCTCTTACTAACTCTTCCTTCAGTTAGTCCTGACGAAGGGTCTCGGCCTGAAATGTCGACTGTATCTCTTCCTAGAGATGCTGCCTGGCATGCTGAGTTCACCAGCAACTTTGATGTGTGTTGCTTAAAGTTTATTTTAGTATACCTGGCTGAATTGAAGGGATTATCTGAGCATTGCCATTTCAGTGATGAGCTTAATGATGCATGGAATAATCATTTAGTTTAGGAATCTTACAAGAAAGCATTCAAAAACAGCTCCTAACTGGAGCACAGTTTATATTTAAAAGAGCAGTTGCAGCAGCTGTATCAATGGAAACAGCAGACAGCATTGAGTTGTAGTCAGGAATGAAAGTGAGCATAAACAAAAATGCAACATCTGAAACCAAGCATGCCGAGCAGACATGTTCACCTCATGCACGGCCTGCACGTCTTCCATGGCATTGCAACACCTTCTAAGAAAAAGACTGTAGTCTTGAAGAGCTTTCTGATTTGATATGTGACCAAGACAGAGCCTTTTCCATGTAAGCCACAACAATTAACTGCTCATCATCAAATTATTCCTGTAGTAAAGCTCTAGCCCTTAGATATCCATCTTCTGGGCTGACTCGATTGCAACTTTTGCCAAGCTCTCTGGGGTGATCGGCAGTGTACTGTTTGAGACAATAGAGAGAGTAACCATAATCTTCAGTTTTGCCTTCAGTGCTCCTCTGAAAAGCCCTCATAAATGAATGATACCTCAATGGATCATTTTTGAAGAATTGAATCTCTCTCTTGGGCAGAGATGCAATATGCTGTTATTGCATCACTGTGCTTGTTATTGAAGGGTTAGATTGGTCTTAAATTGGATTAAAAAGTTGGCACAACTTTGTAAGCCAAAGAGTCTGTACTATGCTGTAGTTTTCTATATCCTACATTCTAACTACAACTCCATTTTACATTTCTCAATCAACTACCAACAAATCAGTGTCAACTCTTTGTGGCCATGGTCCAACCTTCTCCAAGACAATTTATCACCAACCATGTTTTGAAACTAGTGCAAGGAAATATTAGTGACTTCTTTTATGTCCAAAATGTCATTTTCAACTGACCTCTCAGTAATGAATGAGCTTTAATTGGCTCAGGGTTGAATGGTTGATCCATCGTCCTTTCCATATTTCTCTAGGACCACCCACCACACACCTGTTGCTCTCATTATTTCGATAAAGTATTGCTTTCACATCACGTAATATTATTGGTAAACAGTACTGCTATACAAAAGTAAAAAAAAAAAACAGCTTTAAGATATGTTGGCTTTGAAAGAACTAATATTCATATGCGCAGTATATATCACATCATATATAAATTCAAATATTAACATACTATATCCATGAGAAGTAGATTGCCTGATGGGTGGAACAGTAGGAGTACAGTGACAGTGACCCAATTCCAACCTCCAATGCTGTTGCATGGTATCCTAATCATCCCATGGGTGCCCCCCCCCCCCCAACAAGCCTAAAAACAGGTCTTCCAGAATGGAATTAATGCAGTGCTCTGAGATCCAGCATAGACTTAGTGAGCTGCATGGCTTCCTGCCATATCATAAGGACAGTGTGATCAACAGGCATGAACAGCACATCCTGGTGCCTTCCCCATCATTCTGGGGGATTTTAACCAGGCCAGCTTGAACAAGTCTCTAAATAATTATTACCAACAAATCACTTGTACCAGAGGAAACCACGCCCTGGACAACTGTTACATCACCATCAAGGGTGCCTACTGTGCTATCCCACACCCACACAGCTCGATTGCCTGGCTGTACCTCCATTCCCTGAGTATAGGTAGAGATTGAAGACCACAGCACTAATAGAGAGGACCAAGAAGGTAAGAAAAGGGAGGTGGAGAAGTGCTTACAAGACTGCTTTGAGTCTGTGGACTGGACTGTATTCAGGGATCCATCTCTGAGTCCGAATGAGTACACCACAACTGTCACTAACTTCATTAAAACCTATGTGGATGAGTGTGTGCCTACGAGTACTTACTGCACAAATCCAAACCAAAAGCCGTGAATGAACCAGGAGGTTCATAGTCTGAGGGCTAGATCTATGGCATTCAAGTTTGTTGACTCAGGTCTGTCCAAGAAAACTAGGTATGACTTGCAGGGAGCTATTTCAAGAGCAAAGGGACAATTCCGAGAGAGGTAGGAGGTGACATTGGATTCACGTCAACTCTGGCAGGGTTTGCAGGACATTACTCCCTACAAAGCGAAACCTAACATCATGAATGGCAGTGATGTTTCACTCCCAGATGAGCTCAACATTTTTTATACTCACTTTGAAGGGTAGAATAAAACCACAGTATGAAGATCCTGGCAGCACCCAGTGACCATGTGATCTCTGTCGTCTCGGAGGCCAATGTCCTGGGGGAGTTTCTGTTTTTTTGTAATTTAATTTTTATTGAATTTCATCATCAAACAAACATTTCCATAGGGAAAGTCTGGCTGAGCAGTTGTCCCGAGCTGCTGGGGAAATAGTAAGAGAACCTAGAAAGCAGGGGACGGGAGCAGGACGAGAGAAGGATATTAGGAAGAGACTGTCAGTTCTCCGAGGGCAGCCCTCACCTCCTCCAGAAGAGCCATAAGGTTTGGCTAACTTTAAAAGTGCTGATAAACTAAACGGAAGCAAAAATAGACGGTGATATATCTATCTCGAGAAATACATGTTATAATGTGGATTTTATATTACTCAATTTTTAAAAATTCATTTATTCATTCCTTTTTCCCCACCTAAATGAGGATATATACATGGGAGGAATACACAGGGAAATCATTTCTGTGTATAGTTTTTTTTACTTTCTTTTATAGGTACTGCAAGGGGGGTCCTCAATCCACAGGTAGGAGGGGTTATCCCCCATGGCTAAACTTTTCTTCTAGCCCATCCCAGGGTCATCTAGAGACCTCAGCCTTGGAATCACACCTTCGTTACCTTTTTTTTATTATTTGCGTTTCTTGGCTCTTATTTGTTCAGGGAGTAGATCAATTAAGTTATATTCTGCAAATTTCAGTGATGGTGTCTGGCCTGCTGAGTTCCTCCAGCATTTTGTGGGTTGCTTGGATTTCCAGCATCTGCAGATTTTCTCTTGTTTGTGACATACGCTGGTGATATTAAACCTGATTCTGAAATGTCATGTGACAATAAGCAGCAAGTTATCATTGAATGCTGAAGCACCTTAACATGCTAAATATATCCATATTAACTTTGTAACTAAGAATGTCATGTTCATTCATGACCAAACCACACCTGGAAGCTTTGCATTTTACATTTTAAATCAAGCTAACTTATATCTCCTCACAAAATGTTGCTGTTGTTCCTCTTCTTACCTTGTGATGCATCAGGTGACAACCTTGCCTTTTCTTTAGCATTTGTCAGTTTTTCATTTAAACGAGGCCGAATTGCTAGCGCGATGCTCTACACAGGACAGATGGAAAGCGTACAAGAAGCCAGCCAGATTTGAACCCGGGACTACTTACCTCAAAGTCCGTTGTGGATGCCATGGCACCACTGGCCGGCTCCTCACAAAATGAAACAGCAATTATTGTCATTACATTACATTAGCAGAATCATTATCTTAAATCTCTCATCAGTCCCTTGATTTTGTGAACTGAAGCAAGAACAATGAAAGCAGTTAAGTGGAACCTCAAACTCACCATGTTTTTGCTTCTGGCTCCAATTCAGATAAAAGCCATCCAGGCCACTGCTGCTTATTAAATACCCTATCTAAAAAGTTCATCTGGGGGTGGAAGTCTCCATGGAAAGGAACAGCAAACTTTTAAGGAAACATCTTGCTTGGTTACAGTTTAATTTATACATCCACAAATCAAAAGTGTGAATAACCCACAACCAGTTAAAAAGAACCTATTTAAATTCTGTACATGCTTCAAAGCTTTAGTGACTTTCAATCATCCAACAAAGGGCACAGCTTCGATTCAGGGAAAACATGAAAAGCATAATCAACTCATTATTTTCTAATGTGATCTGCTTTAGATTTCTAGAGGTCTCAGTGACAAACAATGTTGAGTAAATAACTAGTGAACTACAAATAATCAGCAAAGAATATCATGAACTCAATCCACAAGATAATTTAAAAGTATAGGCTTCACTATGTTTCCTACAAGGGATTAACAGATAATGTGAAAATGGTAAACCAGAGACATTGGATGTTGGTAAAGGGAAATTAAAAAATAAATTTAAATATTTATTTTCAAATGTATCTTACGCAAACACTTGAGTAGAACAATCATGTGACTGGGTGCACAGAGTAGCAATGGGGCCTTCCTAATTAAATAAAAGCAATATCAACCAGGCTCTGCAAATGGAATTCAATTATTACTGTATTACTTTTCTCTTCACTGTCAGGAAATACTTAAAGCACAGACATAAAAGGTGAAACATTTACCCTCTGTGAGCTACTTAAGCATACATACACTAATAAATGCTGGGTTCCACCCTCCCATTGACACTGCTTCTTCCACTCCTCACCAAAAGGCATAATGCCTGACTTTAGAAAGAACAATACAACAATTACAAATCGTACCAGATTGTAAATCTGTTTGTGATGAATAAACATCAAAGTGCAGGTCCATATGACATATAAAATTTATCACTTCTATTTGAGTTTGTGTTCTTAGGCCAAACAGGATCTCAAGCGTGCAGCTGAAATTTCCATCCCCAGGAATGATTCAGAAATGTCCTAACAAATACCCAGTTTAGCTTTTGCCAGGACTGCATAGCCCCAGACCTCATCCAAATGGTGGGTCAAAGAGTTTAATTTTAAAATGAACTGCGAGTCACTGCTCTTAACACTAAAGAAACTTTTGAGGGGTTATAGCATCAAAACACCAGGTATAACAGGAGTTAATAGGCACTAAGAGATAAAAAGGACACCCAAATGATTAGAGTCATACTTCAGAAAGAAGATAGTTGTGGTTGTTGAATGTTAATCATCCTGGTCTCAGGACTTCACTGTCAGGGTAGTGTCCCAGGCCAAATCATTTTCATACATTTCATCAATAAATTTCCATCATAAACACCAAAATAGAAGAAGGAATATTTTCCAGCTACATTCACTTGCTTCCCATAAGTAAAAGCATTTCAACATCTATCCTGTCATGCCCTGTTAGGATGCTACATGTTTCAATAAAGTCATCCCTCACTCTTCTAAACTCCAAGGAAAACAGACTCAACTGTCTCACTTCTTTTGAGAGGACAACTCCCTCATCCCAGGAACTAGCTTGGTGAATTTCCTTTGGACTGCTTCCAATGCTAATTCTTTTGATAAGGTGACTAAAAGTGTTCGCAGTGTTTCAGCTGTGGTTTCATGAACATGTTATATATTTGTAACAAAACCTCCTTCTTCTTAAACTTAATAATGGTTAATATGCCATTTGCCTTGTAGGACGTGTCTGCCAACACCCAGAGTCCGCTGAAGGGATAATTTGTAGTAATCTATCTTTTCACTTTCTTTTACCAAAGTGAACGAATTGCCCATATGAAAGACTATTCACTAGATTTTCACCCACTCAATCTTGTTGCAGAATCACAGTTTTCTAATCCTAACATATCCTTCCACCTATTTTTGCATCATGGGTAAATCTGAAAATCTTACAGGTCATCAAAATAAACAATAAACTAATAAGAGCTGAGAACTGATCCCCGGGGAACTCCAACAGTCACATTCATCCAGCCTGAAAAGCATTCATTTATTCCAACTCCTGATTTTGTACGTGACAGCCAATTTCCAATTCATGCTAATATGGGGCTTTAGAGATAGAGATAGAAATTACAACTAAGTCATGATGAACATCTATAAAGTAATTACTTGTCCAAATTTGAAGTATTGAATCCTGTCCTAAGCATCACAGAATGATGTCAAAACATTTATTACATAGATAGATGAGAGAAATGGAAATAGTTCTTCTTGGAAAAGTAAGGGAAAGGGCAAACTGCAGAGGCAATGAAGGATCTACACAGAATAGATCATGACAAATGTTCCCAGTTTTGGAAAGATCAAGAACATCTACTCACTGCACACTAGTGCAAGTAGTTGAGTCAATGTCTTAGAGTACCAGAGAACTGTGTTTAATCCTGACCTCCAATCTTACCTGTACAGAGTTTTCATGTTCTCCCTGTGACTGTGTGGGTTTCCTTTGGGTATTTGGAGTATTGCAAACAGTCTTGGACCCCATACCTAAGAAAGGCATTTGAGAGAGTCCAGAAGAGGTTCACAAAAATGATCCCAGGAATGATAGGACTAATTATGAGGAGCACTTGATGGCTCTTGGCCTGGACTCATTCAGGTTTAGAAGAATAGGGGGAGGTCTTATTGAAACCAACTGAATATTGGAAGCCTAGATAGAGTGAATGTGGAGAGACTATTTACAATTGCAAGAGAGCCTTGCACCAGAGGGCACAGCCTCCAAATAGAAGGACACCCCTTTAGAACAGAGATGAGGAAGATTTTCTTCAGGAAGAGATTGATGAATCTGTGGAATTCATCGCTACATACATCTGTGGAGGACAAATCATTAGGTATATTCAAAGCGGAATTTTATGGGTACACACATAGTAAGTGTGGCAAAGTGAGAAGGCAGGAGAATAGGTTTGAGAACAAAAATAAATCAGCCATGATTGAATGGTGCAGCAGATTCAATGGGCCAAATGGCCTAGTTCTACTCATATGTCTTATGGGTATCTGAGTTTCCTCCCATATCTCAAAGATGTGTGGGGTTGGCCAGTGTATATTATCCTTAATGTCGGTGAGAGAAGTAGAATCTGATAAAAATATGGAGAGAATTTTAAAACTATGATTTGTGTAGGGCGAATATTCATACACTCAGTGGGCACTTTATCAGGTACACCTGCTCATTAATACAAATATCCAATCAGCCAATCATGTGGCAGCAACTCAATGAATAAAGGCATGTAGACATGGTCAAGAGGTTCATTTATCGTTCAGACTAAACACCAGAATGAGGAAGAAATGCGACCTAAGTGACCTTGACTTTGGAACGATTTTTGGTGCCAGATGGGGTAGTTTGAGTATTTCAGAAACTGCTGATCTCCTAAGATTTTCATGCACAACAATTCCTAGAGTTTACAGAAAGTGGTGCAATAAACAAAAAACATCCAGTAAATGACAGTTCTGTGGGTGAAAATGTCTTGTTAATGAGAGAGGTCAGAGGAGAATGCCAGACTGCTTCAAACTGACAGGAAGGTGACAATAACTCAAATGACCACATATTGCACGTGGTGTGCAGAAGAGCATCTCTGAATGCACAACACATCAAACCTTGAAGTGGATGGGCTACAGCAGCAGAAGACCATAAATATGCACTCAGTGGCCACTTTTTTTTTTAAGGTACAGGAAGTACTTAAGAAAGTAACCATAGAATGTACATTGATGTAAATGACATGTGGTTAATTGTTGGTAAATTGAAAGGCCTGTGTCTTTGCTGTATCACGCTATGGCTCTTCTTACAATACCTTAGGCTCTTAATTTATACTCCAGCCTCTTACGTGGCAAACTGTCAAATGCCTTTTGGAAATCTAAATCCACTAAACCTAGAGACCCCTCTCTGTCTATTCTAACCATCACACCAAAGATTTTGAGCAAAGTTGCTTAACATAATTTACCTTTCGTAAAACCATGTTGACTAGGTTTGATTATATTCAACTTTCCTTACTGAGTAGTTATTTAAGTTTTTATTTTTGCTTCCATCATCTTGCCAACATTAATTCCCTGCCTTCTGTTTTCCTCCATTATTTGAATAACGGAGTCAAATTTGCTGTTTTCCAATCTTCTGGCATTCCTCTAGAATTTAGAGATTTGTGAAAATTGTTACCTAATGGGAATATTATCTCTGCAGTCACTTCCTTTAAAAATTTAAGCGCAAGACTCGTTTTCATGGATTCCCTCTTTCTAAATGGGATAAACTCCTGCTGAATCTTAAGGACTATCTGTTTTGAATATCTGCCACACATGATCCTCAACCTGTCTCTTAAATTATTCTCCCAGTCCACCTTAGACAACTCCATCCTCACAAGGTTATTACGGTCAGTACTTAAGTTGAAGTCAATGTGTTGAACCTGTGGTGTTCACCCTCAAAAACGGTATCTGGAATTCTATCATATTCTGGTCACTACCTCCTCAGGGATATTTAAAACACAAGATCTCTTATTAACCCTACCTCATCATTCATGACCAAATCTTCCCATGTACATTCTACAACAGTATTCAAAGAAGCAATCCCTGCAGCATTTCTCAAATTCTTTTGTGATGCACGTACCAGATTGGTTCATCTAATCGATATCTAAATTAAAATTTCCCATGCCAATTGCAGTTTCCTTCAAACACTAGATATTTCTCCACGAATGGTCTGCACTTTAGAGAAGTCCCTTTTTTGGGGGGAGGGCTCTATATACTAATAACAATGGGGTCTTTTTTCCTGTTATTCAGTTTTTCAATGTAAGCTGATTCTACGTTATTATCCATTGCCTTCATCACTCCTTGGGAGATTTTAATCTCCATTACTATCCGTAACTGATCACTGCTCTGAAAATACTTTCCTTGATTAACAAGTTTTACCCCACTCTCACCCTTCCCTTTTTAACCTTGTCTTCTGGAACATGGTATAATCTGGAGTAATGAGCACCCAGGCCTGGTTACCCTGCAGCCACATCTCCATAATAGTGATTAGATTATACTCCATGTTATTATCTGTGCTGTCAACTCATCTATCTTATTGCCAGTGCAACATGCATTTAAGATCATTAATTTGATTTTCTAATAATTACTAATAACTGGAAGCGGGGCAAAGTCAAGATGGCACTAAATGGCAACTCCTTTACTTGCATCTTTGGAACAGCTCTATTTCTATCTTTGATATCTCTTTTTTCCCTTTTCAAGATTCTTTTTAAGACCCTGACCTGGAGTTATTCTCTGGCTTTGGTTCTTTGCGGGAATGGGACCTGTCATCAGGGCCTCACAACCAGCTGGGTTTTGATAGCCCAAGGACGTGACCTGGAAGGCGAGCATGCCTTCAGGCTTCCAGATTTTCGTGGCTCTGTGGACTTGCTGATTCTAGGCCGGTGCCCCTGACCAAAGCATCATGGGAGAACACTACCGGAAGTTGTGTGTCCGGAGAGCTGCACCTTTTTGGTGCCAATTCTCTGGGTGCAAAACTTAGAAAAGGTGACGCAACAGACTTTTAACATCATAAATCAGTGAGTTGTTTGTTATGTGTCCACTCTCACTGTGAAACGGGGGCACCTCTTTTTCCTTATTAGGGAGAGAGACAGAAAGCCTGTGGTATGTCCAATGACCAGATGAACAAGTAGTTTTTGGGATACTGCATGTCTGTGTCTTTATTGATGCTTTGCTGCACGCTTGAGTGCTCAGTGGAGGGAGCTGATGCGTTTTTGCAGGTGGGGGTGGGGGTCATTGCCTGGCTGCTGTTTGTGCATGGGAGGGGGAGCTGAGGGGGGTGCTGTGGGGTTCTAACATTTTAACTGTTATTCATTCTTTGGGGGCACTCCTCTGTTTTCGTGGATGTTTGCGAAGGAGAAGAATTTCAGCATGTATATTGTATACATTTCCCTGATGTTAAATGTACCCATTAAAATCTATTGAACTTTGGATTTGCTCTGCGCTGCATACTTTAGTTTGCATTTGGTACCCCAGCCTGTCATGCTGTTCGTCAATTTCTCCCTCCTATCCCATGCCACCACACTCTCATCTCATTTCCTTTTTGACGAGATTGTGTGGATTAGTCACACAAATGTTACAGCTACAGCAGCAAATCAGCGGCTGAGTATCCACTGACATCTCAATGGTCTGCACCATCAACAGAGTCAAATCAAGAGCATGCTGGAATATCTCCACTTGCCTAGTGGACCACAGCTCCAACAACTCCTAAGAAGCCCGTGCTATTCAGCATAAAGCAGCCCACTTAACTGGTACTTCATCACTTTAAACATTTATTCTGACATTAGAGCACAGCAACTGCAGCATCAACACATCTAGACAAATCAACTGCTCTCTAAAATGACTCAACATTTGCAATGCAAGTAAAGTACAGAGAAAATTAACTTTAGCCACAGGAAACATGGTAAGCTGTTAGAAGGTGGGTAGACTTGGCTCAGGTAGCATCTTGTCATGCTGTATGATTCTATAACTAAGAGAAAAGAGTGAGATAGGATCGCAGTTGGAGGCTTACCCACCTAAGAGACTTCGGGTGCAATTCTACAATTTTCACCCAGGAGCAAAATGGGAAAAGTTTTCATAACATTAGCTACCTCTTGAGCTCAAGCCGACTAAGTACAAGATTGCCAGAGGTCAATATTCAGATTTAAACTAAACATTTCATTCCCCTCAAATTGCAGTGAAAGAGAAAGTTTAAAATACAGAACCTTCCATCATGTGTCATAACAGCATAAAATTAACAGAATAAATATTGATTCTTCAAAAAAAAACATTGTCTATTTAAACATGCTGTGCAGTGTGCTAATGCATTATCAATTATTTCATTATAATTTTAATATTTTATATTTCTCAACACAGACAAACAAGATTGTCTGTTTGGAAAACATCAATTAATTACCTTGATTTTATTTGGACTTGGGGTCTCTCTCATTACAAACAGTCTCCGATCTGGAGGTGAACAGCTGGTCTCTTCAGGTCTGGCCCAAAGCCATTCTTTTCCTAGCTGCTCAGAATTCTGTGCCATCTTGACTATCCCTGCAGTTTCTCCCACAGGTGTTACAGATTAGTTTCTCCACACAACTCACAACGACCCAATTAGTGACTTGAAGAGTTGCCAGCCACAAGTCCAAACTAGCCATCAAGCACTCTGTAACACAACTGCAAACCAGAAGTCATCATAACGCATGCCAAGATCAGCCCTCTCCTTCAACATCTTATCTGCAAATAAACAGATGCAATTTTCTCTTCAAATTAGATTCTAATATTATGTTAACATACATACAATATTAATATTGTAGCATATAGAATGCTATTTTTGAACATTTTGCCTACTCTCCATTTTTGAGAACTGCCCATTTTTCAAATGCGAAGAATGAATGTTTGTTGAAACTCCCATTCTCTCTAGAGCAAAACTTTCACAAGGCTCTAACTGAACATTACTGTGCTATGAAAATAGGGTTCAAGCTTTGACTTTGAATTACAGTTCAACCAAGTACATTATTCAACAGAAAAATTAACATGGCCACAAGTGGACATGAAGTTTCTGACGAAGGGTCTTGGCCTGAAACGTCGACTGCACCTCTTCCTACAGATGCTGCCTGGCCTGCTGCGTTCACCAGCAACTTTGATGTGTGTTGCATGAAGTTCACAAAAGTACATTTCACTCCATCCACTGTGTGGTCCTCTTTACACCACACCTATCAGAATCTGAATCAGGTTTGATATCATTGTCATATGTCATGAAAATTATTGTTTTCTGGCAGCAGTACATTGCAATACATAGTAATAATTGTAATAATATGAATAATAGTATTAACGTAATATTATTGTGTGTGTATATGTGTGTGTGTGTGTGTGTGTGTGTGTGTGTGTGTGTGTGTGTGTGTGTGTATGTATATTTATTTATTTTTATAAAAATAAGTAGTGCAAAAAGAGAACCAAAAAAGAAGAGAATCGAGGTAGTTTACATGAGTTCATTGTCCACATAGAAATCTGATGGTGGAGGAGGAGAAGCTGTTCCTGAAACATTGGGTATGTCTTCAGGCTCCTGTACCTCCTCTCTGATGGTACCAATAAAAAGACCAATATCACCGTGTTCTAGGTGATAGGGGACCTTAATGATGGATGTTACTTTTTTGAGGCATTGACTTTTGAGGATGTCCTGGATGCTGGGGAGGCTGATGCCCACGATGGTGCAGGTTGAGTTTGCAACTTTTTGTATCTTTTTTCCAATCTTGTGCAGTTGCAGTAGATGGTGATGCAACTAGTCAGAATGCTCTCTACGGTACATCTGTAGAAATTTGCTAGTCTTAGGTAACATACTAAATCTTCTCAAATTCCAAATGAAATATAGTCGCTGTTGTACCTTCCTTGTAGATGCATCGATATGTTGGGCCCAGGATAGATACTCAGACATGTTGATAGCCAAGAACTTAAAACTACTCACCGTTTCCACTTCTGATCCCTCAATGAGGACTGGTATGTGTTCCCTCAACTTCTTCCTGAAGTCCACAATAAATTCCTTGGCCTTACTGATGCTGAGTGCAAGGTTGCTGCTGCGACACCACTCGACCAGCTGATTTATCTCACTCTTGTATACCGCCTCGTCACCATCTAAAATTCTAAAAACGTTCGTGGTGTCATAAGCAAATTTATAGATGGTGTTTGAGCTATGCCTAGCCACACAGGTGTGAGTGTAGAGAGCGGGTAGAGCAGGGAATTAAACACACATTCTTGAGGTGCACCAGTATTGATTGTCAGCAAGAAGAAGATGTTATTTCTGATCTGCAGTGACTATCATCTCCCCATGAGGAAGTCAAGGATCCAGTTACAGAGGGAGGTACAGGTGCCTAAGGTACGTATTCTAGTTGGAAGCAATAATGATTGTCTTTGGATAAAGTTATTTATTTCAAATTGCTGTTGCAAGTATTAACCCTCGATAATAATGATCAGTTGAGCACAGAGAGAATCTCACTGAACAGTACCTTTATTGACTCAGTTCACAAGCACATGAATTTACACAACTGAATAATTGTGTGCACAGTCACTAGGGTTCTCTGACACTGCATGAATAATCAAAGATGAAAAAAGATAATACCCGGAGAAAGGAGTCTATGCTGGCCAGGCATTCCTCACAATCCCAATGTAAGCTCCACATTTCTGTCGTGGGGTCATCCGCTTCCTTGATGATTGGTCTCCACAGCATCATCACTGCCTGTGCTCCCAAAATCTTCGATTCTTATCCTTTCCCTCATCAGATCAGTCTGTATATTACAATTTCATTGGCTCAAGCTCATCTGACTGACCTGTCTCAGCTCCTCATTTGATCTGGCCCAAAGTTACTAGAGGTATTGCTTTATGGCTGTTTCTTCCAGCCTTGTGACCTAGATGATTTTTTTTGTTGTATCCATCTCAGATTGATTCAAACTAGTCCAACCAGGACAATCGAACGCTGGACCCGGATAACCATGTCCCCAGCTGTTGCTTCTGTTTCCCTGCCACTTTACATAAATACAAGCTTCTTATTTGAGTATGGTCTCGGGTTTAGCAGATATTCGGCAGAAACTCCTTGTGTCCACTTTCAATTGCTCTGATTAAGCTACCCCGGAGCAAGAATTAGGTCACCAAACAGTTCACAAAATGGCGGCTGCAGGACAGTCTTTCAAAATGGCTGCCTCCATTCCTTCAACCACATGACAAGAACAAAGACTTTCATTTTGTCTAGTTCCACTGCCCTTGCCCCATTCCCATTTGCTGATTTGTGGATTGTAGTTCTTTCTGACCAACAATGCATAAACAGAAGTCAAATTTACTCAAGGGGCCAATGGTGAGATTATAAAAGATTAATCATCTAGTTCTTGATTTGTGAATCATTATTGCATAAACAGGTTTGAAATTGTATAAACTAATCCTGAAGACCAACCCTGAGTGTTTCATCCTATCAATCTAGATAGGATTCAAATAATATTAAATAATTTGCTTAAATATAAAATGTTACTTTTTCTGGAAAATATTTGCTTTAAGAAATAAAAGGTGTCAATATACAGAAATTTTAAATTACATTTAATTCCCTTTCATTATTAAAATAGGATTTCAGCAGACAGATTGCAAATGCTGTAACACACATAAAACGTGAAGGAACTCAGCAGGTCAGGCATCATCTGTGGAAATTAATAAACAGTCAGCACTTTGGGCTGAGACCCTTCTTCAGGACTGAGAAGGAAGGGGAAGATGCCAGAATTAAGAGGTGGGGGGAGTGGAAGGGGACTAGCTAGTAGATGATAGGTGATCCAGTGCTCCTGATCTGGCCCCCTCTACATTGGTGAGCCCCGATGTAAGTTTGGGGATTGCTTTGTAGAGCACCTCCATTCTATCCGCCAAAAGCAGAATTTCCCAGTGGCCAACCATATTAATTCCTATCCCCATTCCCATTTTGACATGTCAGTCCATGGTCTCCACTTTTGCCACAATGCGGCCACTCTCAGGATAAAGCACCAATACCTCATATTCCATCCAGGTAGCCTCCAGCCTGATGGTACAAACATCGATTTCTCCTTCTCTCTTCTTCTATTCCCCACTCTGGCTCTTACTTTTCTCATCACCTGCCTATCATCGCCCCCTCAGTGCCCTTCCTTCTTCCCTTTCTCCTATCCCCTTCTCCTCTCCTATCAGATTCCTTTTTCTCTCTTACTTTTCTTACTTTCTTCACTCACCTGGCTTCACCCATCACCAAGCTAGTCCTCCTTCCCCTCCCTCCACTTTTTTTTATTGCGGCATCTCCCCCCTTCCCTTCTAGTCCTAAAGAAGGGTCTCGGCCGAAAACATTGACTGTTTGTTCTTTTCCATACATGCTGCCTGACCTGCTGAGTTCCTCCAGCATTTTGTGTATGCTACTCTGGATTTCTAGCATCTGCAGAATCTCTTGTGTTTAAACTTGCAAAAGCTGTTGCAGAATTGCTGAGATCAGTTTAAATTGTCAGAAAAATGAAAAGATAAAATCGCAATGCTCCAAGACTTGTAAAATATACCATCGACTTCATGATTACATTATAGAATACACAATAGCCAATTAATGAGATGTGCCAATTAGACTTAATGAGGAAGAAGCTAGAACTGAAAAGAAGTTCAATCCCAGTCATCTGACTTTCATACATAAATGTGCATTTTCCAAAAGCAATATAATATTTCATATTAAGTTCACAAAATATGCAGCTGCAGTTTGACAAAATTTGAAAATATAATGTTTCTTGAGTTGAAAAACATTTTAAATATCGTCTTGTATAGGCAATATTACAAATTACAGAGTAAAAGTTAGTAACATTTATGAAAAATGAATTTGAATAATCAGTGTATTACTTAATCCTGATGTAACGTAATATTTAACATCATTGTTTACAAGGTACAACAAACTGCTTATATCCTAGTAAATTCAAATAAGTAGCTCATTTACATGTTCAAATTAAGCTGCAAATTGAGCAAGCATTTCCCAGTATTTAAAATAAACAAGCAACCAATTAAAAATCCCAACGTTGCATTAAAATTGTTCCTTAACTAACATCTATAAAACATTTAAATTTTAAAATGAAACAAAGTCAAAACTCAAGCAACATTTGTAACAGGAGAGGACCTCATATAATATTGGCTTGAAGGCTCTGTTCATAGTCATGCTGTAATCTGATTTCATGGACAGATTGGAAATTTACAGAACTAGCTGCTGTTTGGCCCAAGTCGTTTATGCTGATTAAAATCCCTTTAGAGTAAATGGCACAAGTCAAAAATGTTCCAGGATCATAGAATGGTTACAGCACAGCAAGAGGACGTCAGCCTCCATGTCCATACTAGCTCTATGCAAAGATCCAGCTGATCCCAGCTGCCCTTTTCCCATAGGTCCGCAAGATTTTTCGTAGACTTACTCAACTCCCTTCAGAATACATCTCCATGACTGTCCCTCACGATGTATTTTAGACCCCAACCATTAATCACAATTTTTTTTTAGCGCTTGGTATGTCACCAAAGACTAGCAAATTTCTACAGATGTACAGTGGAGAGCATTCTGATTGGCTGCATGCCTGTCTGGTATGGAGGCTCCAACATGCAGGATCGAACGAGGCTGCAAAGGTTGTATTCTCAGCCAGCTCCAACAAGCTCAATGATCCCCAACATTGAGAACATCTTCATATTACTACCATCGGGGATGAGGTACAGGAGACTGAACACCCACACACAGACGCTTTAGGAGTAGCTTTGCCCCTCCACTCTCAGATTCTAAACAGCCCATGAACCCATGAATACCACATTGCTAGTCCTTTTGCATTATTTATTTATTTTTGTCATTTTAATATCGTGCACTGTATTGCTACTGCAAAACAACCAATTCACAACAAATGTCAGTCATAATAAACCTGATTTTGAACAAACTGAAGGAAATACGAGAGGTGATTGATAAGTTCGTGGCCTAAGGTAGAAGGAGTCAATCTTAGAAAACCTAGTACATTTATTTTTCCTACATTTACACACTCAGTCTAGCGGTTGTAGAGCATATGGATCCTTTCTTTGTAGGAGTTAGCGATTTGGACCTCCAGAAAGTGGTCCACAGTAGGGTGATTGATAAGTTTGTGGCCTAAAGGAGAGGAAGATGAGGAGAAACTTCAAACTTTCTACGTTTTCACTCAAAGAGTTGAACTGCACGTGCATGTAACGAAAGCTGTATAACTCATCTCCTTCTATATTAGGCCACAAATATCAATCACCCCTGCTGTGGACCACCTGGAGGTCCAAGATGCTCTCATTACATGCACGTGCAGCTCAACTTTTTGAGTGATAATGCAGAAGGTTTGAGGTTAATAACTCATTTCCTTCTACCTTAGGCCACGAACTTATCAGTCACCCCAGCTGTGGATTACTTCTACAAAGAAGGGATCCGTATGCTACACGACCGCTGAACTAAGTGTGTACGTGTAGGAGGGGGACTATGTTGAAAAATAAATGTGCTAGGTTTTGTAAAATTGACTCCTTCTACCTTAGGCCACGAACTTATCAATCACCCCTCGTATTTCAGGCTGGCAGAATGCAGATAGTTCAAACACATTATTATGCTAGGATAACTAGCCCTAATGAATTGTATATAACTTATTAACTCCTTTGGATGTCTGAATATTTCCTGTGAAATTCATCCGGTTTTATCTAGCAGACATCTGTACTTGAAACTGGAGTGAATTTTCTCTATAAGATTGCTCATAAATTGTTGGGCTATATTAATCTGGCCAAAGTTCAATGTTACATCCTGATTCCTGCAGACCTCCTCAACTGATTTCTAAGTACTACTAAGGGTACTAAGGGAGCAAGAGCTGGAAAGGGTACTTTGTACTTCTATGCTCACCTGTACCATCTCCTGCTAACATCAAGGGCATGATGTTGACTATGAGAACAAGATGGTGACAAGCAAGGATTTTTGGTTGTTCATTATCAATTGTATATTCTGGATAAAGTACTTGACAACTTCACCAGTTTCAGCTGCATTTCTGTTCAAAATGATTCCAAAGAAGCAGTGAAGTGGAAGCTACACTGGCCAAAGACCAGAGTTGTCCTCCCCTCAACAAAATTGTAAAAATCTGCCAAGCTACGTTCCTGTCTCAGATCTTTTACTCTTCATCATGGAGCATGATCTCAATCTGCCTCTTCTTGAGTTAAGGAACAACCCAATGTGATTAAAGTACTAGGTAGTAATAAGAAAACGGTTTTGTGCAAATTCTCAATGATCAACAGTTGAACTACTTCATCAACATCATTAAACTCATTCAGTAATGTTTTTTGTGGAGAGCAAATAGTTACATTTTAAAATTACTTATCACAACTGGGATTGGTACACTAGCTATTAAATTTGCTTCCTTTAAGTTATATCAGAGCTAAGTAAGGTTCGTCCATCGTCATCGATGAAGACCTCGACACCATCAGTACTTTTTACGAGGTTGAGTTGCTAGCTCGACACTCAACTCGGCATGGATGGAAAGCATGCCCGGGAGTGGCTCGACTGGATTCGAACTTGGGAACCTTCGCTCCTGGAGTCCGGCACTGATGTCACTGCACCACCAGCCGAGATGATGGTGCTGAGACTAGCACTTGATCTGAATTTAAGTGAGGGAGAGTTGCACAGCGTCAGCCTCACTCTCTCTTCCCAATTCCCATCTGGATCCAGTGGCAAGACAAGAGTCGAGATGGGTGGAGATGGGATTCGGCACAGTGGATGACCAGGACATCTTCTGTGTCTTGTGCTCTACACGTTCCACAACGCTTGCAGAGACCGCCTTCTTGACCATTGGACCTTCCATTGGTCTCGACCGCTCAATGCGCCAGAGTCTGTCTTCACATGCTGGGATAGATAACTCCCTATCTCACCGAGGGTTTGAGGCCCGTCAGCTACCCTCACTTGGTTTAGCCGGCTTGTCAAAGCCGTTGCCCGGGGTGTGGCCGCTGTCACATGCAAACAGCTACGGGAAGCCACAGGTGAGAGCTGAGTTCCAGGTGGGGACCAAAGGTGGACTAACCGCCTTGGAAAGGATGTGACATGTTCCCCCACCAGAGGTGCTACCCCTCCCTGACACCCCATACATTCACATCTTAACCCTCTATCAGTTAGAACTATTACTGATGAATAAAGCAGAGCTATTGGTACACTGAGCTAATCTGGGCCACATTAAAAAAGCCAAAATGTTTTTTACAGCCCAAAAAATCCTAACTTGTTTAAATGGATAAACAAAGACTTTGTATTTAGTAAATTGCAAAAGTAGAATAATTAAAGACTGTACAATCCAACAAATTCCTACAATAATTATATGCTTTGAAGAAAATAGCTACTACAGCTGTGAAGTAGAAGATATGCATTTATAAAATGTTGCAATAAGGAAATTTCCTCTCAAACATTGGTGGTCATAAATTGTATATCTGAGACAAAGAGTTAGAAGTCCCAAACCAAGCATTTAATCCAGAGTGAACTATCAAGATGGCGATGACCTCCTGTCTACCCCTTCAAGTGGATTTACAAGCATCTGTGGTAACATTACATGTTCAGTTCTTGAATTCCCTGGAGATCTGACTGTAACTCCATTATTGCTCTTGGCTAGAGACAGTGAAATATTTCTTTCTTTTTTCAAAACTTTTCCCTAATGATCTCTTTTGGATTACATGCGGACCACCTGAGGATTGGTTGTCAGAGCTGCCTGCTCTTGTTCTTGCTGGCATACCTTACTAGCCTTAATCAATGGTCAATGGAGGGAAAAAATGTCCTGCCTATTTATTGAGAATTATACTTTGCTTTGCAAGTTGTCAAAAACTAGTGATGTCACACCAAGGGAAATCAAGCATCTGAATGAACAAGAGAAGCAACTGGTATTCTCCTAAGTGAATCTCATTAAAGGAGTGTGTAATGCAGCCTAGTCCCAGATCAAGAACATCTAACCTACAGACACCCTTAACGAGGAACAAGCTCCCATAACATTATCAAATTCAGAAGTTTGATGTACAAACATATATTCATACCAAGTGGGAGACCTAGTTTCTTTCCTCTCTCGTTCTTTCTACTGTTAGTAAACACCCTTTGTTATCAGTCTTACATGTTTGTGATGCCATTTATTACAATACTGTGGAAACAATATCACCATATTAAATTATTTTTGTGCATTTTTGGATTTGTAGATAAAATCAACTTATAGATTTCCGTAAAAACAGAACCCATCCGTTACCCAGGGACAACTTTTAACCAGTGCAAGAACTGAGAAGGAGATGGCATGCATTGGGAATGTGTTAATTTTCAGTTATCTGACTGGAGATTAAACTTAGAGAGGACATGAATGATTGAACATAGAGAAAGGGGGCAGAGAAGAAAATTAGCTAAAAATCCTTTTTTAAATGTTCAGTCAAAATCTGACTTGATTCTGGAAATAGTCTTGCGTCCTTATAATCATTAATTTTCAGTGCTAGAGGTGTTTAGCAGTAATTAAAACAAATTCCACTTAAAAGTGTATACATAAGAAAATGGAGAAGAATTAACCAGCTGTGGTTAATTCAAACCTCCTGAGCAAATTCTAGAATATGGCACTAGATTCCTTCCCTGCAGAGCAAACAATGAAGCGGGAGAACACCCAGAGCAATTTATTGCATTTCATTTTCCACCCCACCCGGAATTATAACAAAATTATTGTGAATGTTTTCCTACAACGCATCAAAAAATCCCATACGAAACACAAATCATAACCATCAAGTAATAACTAAGGTCTGATGAATAGTTGCTATGGTCTCACCACCCCACATTAAATGATATAATTTAATCAAATTTTAATTAAATGAGAAAAATGACCTTTATGCAATAATGAAAAAACTGAATATGCGCTGTTGATGGGGATTTTTGTAATCCAGGCATTCCATTTCCAGTTTATATTAAACAACAATCTAATTTAAACAGAACTCCAAAATACTTAAAAACTGACTATCCTTTCAGACTGAATCAGATTTTCAGATCCTCAACCTCAAAACAGATCTACCTCCTTCTCTTCTTTGTTGACTTCCATCATTTATTAGGATGTAATTTCTTGTTCATCACACTTGAATATGATCCTTGTATTCATTATTGAGGGAACCATACAGGTATTTTAGGGGGGCTTCTGCTCAGCCTGGGTAATAACTTATAATAAACTATTAATCAAATGCTGCATTAATCAAAGTGTATGGATCATTAATACCAAATTTGCTATAATGCAATTTACAATTCAGCCTCCGCTTCCCAGTCCACTTTGATTTTGCCTCTAATCGGCCATTCCACCTGCAACATTTATCCATCCTCCAACACTAAAGGCAATGACAGGAAACTAAACTGGAATTCAGTGAACAAATCCAAAACAAAGTTCCACCCAATTGAACAAATTGTCCTTAAATTCTCAACAATTCTCTGTTCAACTCCACCGTGGGCGAATTTAATTTCATATCACATTAATTCCTTTACAGTGCATGTAAGTGTTGGCAATACCAAATCGGAAGCATTGTAGAAACAATCCTGCACAGGTCACTGTGTCTTAAAAAGACTTGTTTCTCTGGCTAAATACATGTTCCATGTGAGCTTCACAAATAACAGTAACAGCCTCCGCATTCTTCTCTGCAACTTCCGTCATCCTCAAAGGGATCCCACCACCAAACATAATTTTACCTCCCTCCCCCCCCCCCCCACCTTTTCCACAGGGATCTCTCCCTCCATGATTCCCTTGTCCATTCATCCCTCCCTGCTAATCTCCCTCCCGGCACTTATCCCTATAAGCGACTTAAGTGCTACACCTGTCCATTCACCTCCCTCACCTCCATAGAGGGCCCCTAAACAGTTTTTCCAGGTGAGACAACACTTTACCTGTGAATCTGCTGGTGTTGTCTGTTGTGCCCAGTGCTCCAGATGCAGCCTTCTCTACATTGGTGAGACTCGCCAAGCACCTCTGCTCCATCTGCCAAAAGTGGAACTTCCCAGTGGCCAAACATTTGGATTCCAATTCCCATTCCTCTCCCCACATGTTGATCTGTGGCCTCTTCTCGTGCCACGATGAGGCCACTGTCAAGGTGGAGGAGCAACACCTCATATTCCATCTGGGTAGTCTGTAACCTAATATCAATTTCTTCCAGTAAAATAATCCCTCGCCCTCCCCTTTTATTCTATTCCCCACTCTGGCTTCTTACCTCTTCCCACCTACCTATCACCTCCCCCTGTGTCCCCTCCTCCTTCCCTTTCTCCTATGGTCCACTCTCCTCTCCTATCAGATTCCTTCCTCTCCAGCTCTTTACCTTTCTGACCCACTTGGCTTTACCTATCAACTTTCAGCTTGTCCTCATTCTTCTTCCCCTACCTTTTTATTTTGGCCATCTTCCTCCTTCTTCCTTTCTTTCCAGTCTTGAAGAAAGGTCTTGGGCCCAAAACATCGATTGTTTGTTCATTTCTATTGATGCTGCCTGACCTGCTGAGTTCCTCCAGCATTGTGTAGGGTTTGCTTAGATTTCCAACATCTGCAGAATTCCTTGTGTTCACAGTAATAGCATAAAGGATTGAAATGAGATGTAAGAGTAATTATGTGAAGTGTAGAATTTTGTTAACCTTAAGTTGGAGAACAGTGTTAAAACATAATGGGTAAGACAGCAGCCACTCATGTCCTAGACCACACTTACAACAGAAATCTCCATTTAAGCTAACTTAAGTCAATTAATCAACTGAAATTCATGCAACCAAACATGCAGAACTAAGTAAAACAGAAGGTCTTACATCAGTGATTCAAGGATGAATTTTTCCATAACTAGTTTAACCAAGACATATTTTCAAGTTTGTAATAGCAAAGAAATTCTTGTAAAGGACTGGTTCAATGGAATTAAGTTTGTACATAGGATTTATTTTTAACTCCAAAAAAATCATTGCTGTTGTGCCTACCATTCTGGTCAGATTGCTAAACTTTAGATAAACTTTAACATATGTGAGCAGCATAAGAGCCTGGAGCAAATCGAAAAACAGTCAGTTTACAGAGGCAAAGGCATTGAAGGGACTTGGATGTTCAGTGATAATTTTCATGCATCTCAGAACTACATAAGTCTTTTGAACTGCATATTGATCAGAGTCTAAATTACAAGTCCTACATGATAATTGCTTCAAGATGGCCCTTACTTTCTGCAAACAAAATTGAAAACTGAAAATTGGACACTTTCCACCAACAATTGCATTGGCCATCAGTTCAAAAACCACACTGCAACACTTCCACAAGATGACCAGGATCATGTTTAATGCAAGAGCCCCGCACACAGGGATTAAATCTAGATATTAACATATATTAACATTGGCTAACTAACTGAGAATAAAGAAACAACAAAAATGGATCATTTTCTGGCTGGCAAGCTATAACTTTGTGGGGCATCACAGGGATCAGTGCTGGAGCCTCAACTACTTACAATATATGAATGACTTTAAAAAAAAGAGAACAAACACACTACAACTGATTTTGCTGCCAATACCAACAGAGATGGCAAACGAAGAATTGCCAGATAGAATGTAATAAGTGGAAATTTAATGGCATCCATTTGGGTAGGAAAAGGAGACGCACAGAACATTGTTTAAATGAGGGCATGTGACGAATACTGCCGTCTACAGGGAGCTGGGTGTGCTCACATCAAATACAGAGTTATCATATAGATACAGCAAGTGAGAAAGAAGGCCGGGCTACAAAGGTGTCACGACACAAAAATAATGCTGTTGTCATTACAGAGACCTCGTTGAGAGAGGGACTGGAATGGATGCTTAATGTTCTTGGGTTTCAGGGACCCCTTATTACATTATATTTGTCATTTCTGTTTTAGAAAAGAGAGGGGGAAATGGGTGGGAGGGGTGGTAGGAGATGCACTATAAATAAGGGACATCATCATCACAGCTGCTCCCAATGGGCACATCCACCACATCCATATGGGTAAAAGTGCAATCACACCGATGGGGTTATATTTCAGACACCCCCTCTTACCCTATCCGCTGGAACATTGAGGAGCAGATGTGCAGGGGTATTATGGAAAGGTGACAAAATATCCCCATTATGGATAGAAATCTCCTGAGTACAAGAGATTTAGTCAGGGCAGAATTTATTAGGTCCTGATGTAGGATCTCGGTCCAATACATGGACTGTATATTCATCTGCATTTATGCTGCCTGACCTGCTGTGTTGCTCTAGTATTTGATGTGTGTTACATAGAATTTATTAGATTTATCCAAGAGGGTTTCTTAAAGTAGCTTGGAGATAGACCAACAAGATGAAGCCCACACTGGACCTGGTGTTGGGAAATGAGCATGGCCAGGCGACTGACCTTCCAGTAAGAGAACCGTTACAGAACATTGTCCACAACTCCATAAGTTTTAATATAAATATGAATAAGGGTAATTGTGAAACTTGAATGTTGAAATGAGCAAACTATAAGCATATAAGGTAGGAACTAGGAGCTGTTAATAGGGAGCAGCTGATTCTGAGGAAGTGGAGTGTGTTTAAAGAACAACTGCACAGTGCATGGGGCAGGTAGGTTCCTGCAAGGAAGAATATAATGGCAAAGTAAGGGATCTTTGGATTACAAGAGGTGGTGAATGTAGTCGAGAAGAAAGAGGAAGCTCATTTTAACTTAGAAAGCTAAAACAAACAGGCCTATGAGGATTATAAAGAAGCTAGCAATGAACTTAAAGAAAGGAATTAGGAGAGCCAGGCATGGCCATGAGAAGGCCTTGACAAATAGGATTAAAAAGAATCCGAAAGCATTCTACAGGTACAGTACATTAAAATTAAGGGGATATGGGGAGAGGGCAAGACCACACAAGGACAAAGGAGGGAATACATGAGACAGAGGCAATCACATTGTGTTTATTTTAAGCGATATGTATGTATAACGTGATAGTGGGATGATATATGCAATATATGTATTTACACCTATAACCAAGAATGAATTATTTAAATTAACTATAAACCCCATCTCAATAGAAAATGCACCTCAACTATGTACACACTATACAATATAATACATCTATTATATACACACATTCACAGCACAGTGGATTTTAAATTATTCCCTTCAGGCCTAAAAATTTAATCGCTGTGGAGGATTTCTTACTCTTGTGAGATAACATCTTTCCTGACAAGGAGAATCATTCTGCTTGGGCAAGTGAGAGCAATCTCAGGTTCTGGGGCTCCCTCCATGGTGGTTATAGGTGTTGACTTTGAGACTGCAGGAAGTGGTTCTGACAGCTCTGGACAGCTTTCTTCTCCTTTGTCTCCACCTTGAAATTCATGCAATAACCTTAATGCACGAATGTCATTCTCACAGGAGTTTTCTTTCCTCCAGTGTAAGTTTTTAGTTGGATATCTGCAAGCTTTAGTTCACCATCTTTGAAATGTCATTCAAACTTATTTTGTGCAATGACTGAAACAGCTGAGCCAGACTCCAATTCCACTTCAATTAATTTGCAAGTGACAATAAAACACGGGGTGTTGTAAAGAGTGAAAATGGTTAATAAGAATTACAGAGGGATCTTGATTAGCTGAGTAAGTGGGATGAGGAGGAGCAAATGGAGTTTAATGCAGATAAGTGCAAGGTGTTGCATTTAAGCAAATCAAATCAGGGTAGGACTTTCACAGTGAATGGTAGAGTCCTAGGGAGTGTTGTAGAACGGAGTGATCGAGGAGTACATGGTTCCCAAAAAGCGGTGCCACAGGTAAACAGGGTAGTGAAGAAGAGTTTTGGCATGCTGACCTTATCAGTCGGGGCACTGACAATAGAAATGGGATGTTGCGTTACAAGGTTGTGATACTCAGACTGTTGGTCTACTATTACATTAGAGAACAGGCAGAAAAGTGGAACTGATGCCAAGGTCGGATCAGCTATTGTTTTTTGA
This sequence comes from Mobula birostris, assembly GCF_030028105.1. NCBI lineage: Eukaryota > Metazoa > Chordata > Chondrichthyes > Myliobatiformes > Myliobatidae > Mobula > Mobula birostris. The sequence goes on along the minus strand of NC_092375.1, from coordinate 69,957,338 downwards.
ATTGTGGAGTAGGCTGGAATGACCATAGTCCTGCTTCTATTTCTTATACTTTTGGTGTTCTTGATTAGTCAGTTTCTGAATCTGCAGTGAATTTGGCTTACCAGCAGTTAGAGTTCACTGCATGTAACCAATAATGAAATGCAGTAAATTCATTGCAGGAAGAATCAAATAGCCTTCAGGCCCAAAGTATACATTACAAGAGCAAATAATGATTCTGAAAGCTTGCTTTAATAGCTGGCTTGTCTACTTGTCATTCAGTAACATTTTCCTAACAAGTAGAAACTACAAACTAAAAACAAATACAAGAGCAATCCTGAATGGATAAAATATTCACACCTTCAGTCTAATTTATAGTATTTTACTATTTAATGTTGCATAAAAAGCACATCTTTCAAAGGGAGAAACAACAGCCCTATGGTAGGTCACAGATCACTTGCCACAACCTATCTTGTACAGACATTGAAATGCATCCATCATGATTCTGGTGAAGAACTTGAAGTGGCTTTCATATCAAGCCATCTTCTTTGTTTACTTCATTTAATCTCACCAGGTTTGATGACCAATTGTCAAGACTGACAATTATCATTTCATTAACCACCAGAACCGCAACTGAAAAATACTATGTTGTGCACATTTGCCAAGAAACTGGTGAGATTTCCATGGAGCCCACAGCTGCTACTGAACAATTTTTGAAACATAAGCCTGCATTAAATTATCCATTAACAGCCTCATTAAAGAACCTGTTTTGCAAATTTAAACTTCCTTAGCAATTTGAAGCATTTTATTACATTTCGCTATATTCAATTATTTTTCAGAAACTTCAGCTAATATATTGAATTCACAATGCTGAGATTTAAAGGATTATTGGCATTAAATTGGCAAATACTTTAAGCTTAATGACATAATACCATAGCTAAGCCACATATAATGTAATCATATGAACTATTTTAGTGGATCAAGATGATACAGCGTTACTTAGATATATAGTAAACTCCTGTGTTTCACTTGTATGTACGTCACACATATAAGTATCACTTTTCAAATTATCTACAGAGCAGAAAATTCCCAGATAATTTGTTCTGAATAATAGAGTTCTGATCAAGTTTATCCAACCACTCCCTCTCCATCACCCTAAGACATATACTCTTTCCTGTGTTTTCTCAAACCAACATTTTGGAATGGTACTGTTGTGTCAAAGCAGTGTGTTTTATGCGTTGCTATGGAATCTTCTTCTCTCCCACTGATCTCTGTGTTCTCCCAGAGAACATTATGAACTCACGAGCAATAGCGTTTCAACAAATACACTTGGCCTTAAGACGAACACCAAAATAACTGATACGTTTTTCAGAAGTATTCTTTATTCATAAAAAATTACAGTTATACAATGAGACGTTTCATTGCTTTACTCACTCTATTTAGCATATCATGATATTTACTTATAATTCATAAGATTATTCCACATGGCATCAATTCTTCATTCCCAAACAAAGCAATAAACTCATGAAAGTATTGCATGGGCCCGATGGCTCAGACAGCTGTATTTCCAGGAATACTTCATTAGGTAGCCTTTCATCCCCAGGAAGCTTGCAGTGGATTGACCAAGCTCCACTCCGTCCTTTACCATGCGGCACTCCAACCAGAAGTGCATCAGTCTGTTGCATTTAGCTGTAGACACCTCTTGCGCTGAAAGGCCAGCAAGTTCCAGGCAGACCAAAGAGGAGCTTTCACCAAGTTGATGATTGCCCAGCAGCAATCAATGCTTTTCTCAGTAGTCACCCTTGGGGACAGTCCCAGAGCAGAGTGTTGCATGCTTTGCAACTACTTGGGATGAACTTTGAAGCAGATGCATATTCCCTGAAGGAATGGATAACTGTCTCACACTCACTGCAGACATTATGAAGTAATTGAGACTTCAACAGTGGATGACAAAGAAATGATGGTTTATTTACAATGGTTAAGCAAAAATGGTGCCAGCAGATTCTACAGAACCAGGTGACTTCTTCCAGTTCGTTCACAAAACAGCTTACTTCTCTTCTCTTATGTATTTCTTTCTTTTCAAGGTGGTGTGGTTCTGCTGGAATCCATGATCTACAGTTCAAACTATGGTTCTTTGCAACTGGAGGGTTTTCAGACTGACTGTGTGGCCTAGCACTTCGCTATCTCCAGGAACAGCCTGGAAGACATACGATCTCGAGGCTGGGAGTTCGGAAGTCGGGGAGCAGCCCCGTGGCTGGCCCAGTACCCCGCTGATTTTGCTGACTGAAGCATTGTGGGAGACTGGGACACTGAGACAGCAGGCCGCATGTCTGCTAGTCACCAGCTGCTGTTGGAGGAAAGCCCCCGTACTCAAGCAATCCCTCTCTCTTCCGATGGAGAGCAAGAGCCTGTCAGTCCTTGAGATTGTATCATCACAACAGCGAGTTGCTGGTCTCCACTCTCGTTGTTACAGGAGTGACCTTTCTCTCCCTCACTGGAGAGATAGAGTTTGTCTGACTCTATAGAGTGCTGGTTTGTTAACTAGTTTGACGGATTCTTGATCAGTGGACTGTTGCTGCTTGCATGGTGGGGAGGGTGGTTCTGCTGGTGCATGTGGGGGTGGGGGAAGTTGATATTTTTGCTGCTACTTGTGTGAAGCGGGGGTTCGGGACTTCAATGTTTTTGTCATTCTAAGGGTTCTTTGTTACACGAAGACAACAGATTTCAGGTTGTATACTGTACACATACTCTCATATTAAATGTACTTAAGAATTTTGAACTAGAAACATGATAACCTTTCAGATCCTGGAGATATAGCCCAACAATCTGTCATTCTATTAAATTACTTCTATTATCTAGAAGTAGGATGCAAGCACCAGACCTTCTTCTGAAGTCTGTTGACTTCACATTACAGTGTAAGGTCTACTCCATGATGTCCAGGAATCACCATACCACAGGGCTTTTGTTCCTTGCTCATGCATGTAGATTCTAACCATGTCTCCTGGGACCATTGGATCATACATACGAAACAGCTTGCATCGCTTGATGATCTTTCTGAAGCTCAGCATATTTTTTTTTAAACTTAGTGACAGAGGTTCATAAACAAACATTATCAATTTCTCCCAAGACCGGTGTTCAATCTAACAACTGCTACAATCAGTTTGGTGATCTTCCTTCTGAAGATAAGTTTGGATTCTGCCCAAGTTCCACCTCACAGAAGAACACTTTTCATGAACAAATTGGAATACTCACCCCAGTGAAAGAATTACTAAAGCACATTTCCATTGGTTCAAGATTCCTCCATCATGTCAGTGTAGCATTGTGGTTATTCCAATGCTTTACAGTGTCAGATATAAAACCGATCAGGGTTCAATACCTGCCACTGTCTATAAGGACTTAGTACGTTCTCCCTGTAACTGTGCGAGTTTCCTCGGGGTGCTGCAGTTCCTTCCAAATTCCAAAGACATACGGGTTGGTTTAATAAGTTGTGGTCATGCTACATTGGCGACACTTGCAGGCTGCACCGAGCATATCACAGTGCGTTCCAGCAGCATTTTGTGTGTGTTGCTTGAATTTCCAGCATCTGCAGATTTCCTCGTGTTTGCAATATCTCAGACTGTTTTGGTCATTGTCGCAAACGACACATTTCACTCTGTTTCGACGTGCATGTGACAAGTAAAGCTAATCTTTATCATGTTTACAGGAGCAGACTTAGAAAGAAATACACACAATTCCATTGTGACTACCACTACCTCAAGTGACTAAAAATGCAGTAAATTAATTACTTCTGACATATATTTACTGTTGTATCGTTGAAAAAACAAAAGCCAAAATCGAATACAGCAAGCTCCCACATGGAGTAGCGTGATAATTATCAAATAATTTCTCTAGTACATATTGACTACAGCATGTGCCATTTATAAAATGCAGTTCAATTACAGTACTTGCCTAGGTTATTCCAAAAACACTTCCCAAATCTGTGACGTTTATCATAACAGGGAGAAGAATGGTAGATGTGCAGAACACCACCACCTGTGTGGGGTACCTTACCAAGTCATGCGCCATATTGACTTTGAACTCCATTGTGTTCCTTCATAGCTCGGCCTACTGTTTGGACTCCTAATCCATCATATTATAGGAATACCTGCACCAGGAGGACTGCAGCAGCTCTGGTAAGTGATTCATCAACAACTTCAAGGACAATTATGGCTGGGACACTAATGCTGGCCTACAACACCCATAGTCATAAAAAATAAATATAAAATACAACAAAAAATTTTGTGGGCAAATGAAATAATGAATTCTAATATCTTCAAATTTTATAGACTCTAATAAAAAGAACCATAACTCTAGCAAATTTGTGCTTCAAAGGCACAAAAGGCAATAGACTCGAGAAAGTGTGGAGGCAGATATTTTCACAAATTCTAAGAAGTATCTGGATAAGCAGCTGAATCACCAAGATGTTGTAGGCTATAGACCATGTGTTAGCAAAGGACAGGGCTTGATGGACATTATGGATGTAGTGGAGTGAAGAGCCTGTTTCTGCACTCTATGACTTACTCAATTTAAATAATGCCCCTGCCAATAATCCTTTAATATTCTTTGCCCTTTCATATAAATGGTTCTAAACATTCTAAATGAGCCCATGCACAACTAACACCAAATCTATCTTCAAACCCTATGCAAGTCAAAATCTGGTGCATGGCATCCTCCTTGTGACTTATTCAAATGCATCAAACACTCAAAATTCATCCATATAACTTGGGAAAGACTTTCTATAACAATGAGGCTGCGGCTTCTGTAGAATAAAAAGTAACTGTAACTAGATCATGAAATTCCTCCTCATTATGCGGCAGGGCAGGTACAGTAATACAGTGAGTTCCATGGAACAACCATTGGTTAATTGGGACAGCTCCTAATTTGGAACAACTCTTAAAGAACAAAAGCTAATTGAGAAAATAGGTAGGATTCCCTTTGGTTGATTGGGACACTACTTCACTTAATTGGGACAGGAGACTGTCACCAAACAGTTTCTGACTTGTGTCAGTCACATGCACTTCCGTAGCCATTATACACAACACCATGCTTTGAGCAAACATTTTTCAAATAGCATCATTTGTGTGTACTTGTTTTCAAAAAGCAGTGATTTTTGCCACTGATACTTGGCAAGAAATGAGCAGTAAGACAATTCAATTTTGCTCACTGAAATTTCAAGCTTTCAGGCTTACAGATACCAGAAATGGCCGTGAGTGAAAATGAAACTATTTCACTCCTTCGACAAGTTGGAATCATCTTGAATGTTACAATAAAAATGAACATTTGGAGGGTGCAATGAGTATATGTCCAAGTCAGGAGACAAGTGACAGGATGGATAGAGAAAAGGAATTTATTTAGTTTCAAAAATGATAGGATGAGATGATCACAAAC